>NW_027397111.1:1001757-1098781 GCF_003265705.2 Callorhinus ursinus | reverse complement strand
ACACACACACACACACACACACACACACACACACACACACACACACATTTGGCTCAAATGCAAATTTAAAAGACGATTAAAGAAATGTGCAGTTTGGTTCTGCAAGCATCTCAGGGGGCAAGGAAAATGATAAATGCTCATTTCAGGGCTCTGGATGGCAATCACTACCCACTTCAACAGTGTCATTCAGACATCACCATGACAACCAGGGAAAGGCTTCCTTCCTCTGTGGCAAAGACAATAGAAATTTTAATTAGGGCTTATTCATTTTTTTGGTCTGACCAATGGAAGAAAAACATCAACAAAAATATTACCCAGAAATACAAGACCAGGAACACTTTCAGAATTCAAAAATACCTCTGAGGTTTTCCACTGAGTCACATGATCTGCATCCCCAAAGCCCCCTCTCCTGCCCCTTCAACAACTCAAATTTTATAGATCTCATAAATTCAGACACGTCTAGATCTTTTATCAAACATTATAAAACTAGGTAAACACTCCAATTTAATTTTCTGACTATGATTGAGAACAAGATTTTAGTCATTTTTATTTTAGTCATAAAACTCAAAAGGTCTGGCATATTTCCATTAAGTACTTCCAATAAACTCTGAGAGGACCCAAGATTAGACGAGTGTTCAGTGGCCTTTGGGCAGGAGGAGATCTAGGTTTAAACATTTGTTTTGTTCCCCTGGGTGATTTTGGGTCAGTTACCTAACCTCTCTGAGGTTTAGTTTCATCATCTGGAGGACAGAAGTAACGCTGGCTGCCTGAGAGCATCGAGAGAAGCAATGGTGACCGTAACACAGCGGCACACGGCCCAGTACGTAGTGGGCTATCAGTAAAAGGCAGCAAGTATTACTACGACTCTGCTTATTTTGCCCTGGAAGAATTAAGAAGGTCCTGTTCCCTCTTCTAGAAAATGTCTCTGGCATGTGTTGGTTCCTCCCCCTTCTCACAGGCCCAAATCCCAACGTTCATCTTCTCTCACCTGGACTACTGCAACAGCCTCCTCAGTGACCTTTCTGCTTCCAGACACCGCTCTCTCGGGTCCACTGTCCTCATGGCCACCCAAATGATATTCGAAAATCCAGAACTGTGCTGGTCACTTGGCTCTGGATGAACCTCTGATAAAACGTTCATGGAGAAAACTATGGCTTTACTTAAAAATATTTTAAAAGGCCTGAGTGAAAGGAGAACTAGAAAACCCCAATGTTGTAAAGACATTGATTCTTTCCTAAATTAATCTATAAATTCAGTGTGACACAAATCAAGGGTCCCACAGGGTTTGGATGGATCTTCACAAACCCATCTTAAATCTAAGTTAAAGAGCAAAAGGACAAGAATGGCCAAGAACATCTCATCACCGTAGAAAATTCTACCGGGCAGTGTTATTCTAAACAATTTTTTGTTTCAGTGGGTTTTATTTTGGAGAAATGTGTTCAAAATATGTTAATAAGAGTACTGACAGGTGGCCTCCGACTGGAGGTGGAGAAAACTGGGTAACTTTCTCTGCCAACCAGTGTAGGAATCAAGCCAGAGAAAGGGGATGCAAAGAAGAAAAGCAGACTGAGAAAGACGTAATGATCTTTGTCAAAGGCCTAATGTGTCTCCAGCACTGTGCTGTCTTCCATATGATTTCCATTCCATACTCATCGTGAGCATGGAAGGTAGACAGCATTATTTCTATTAAAGATTAGGAAAACCTGGGGATGCCTGGGTGGCTCAGTCGGTTAAGCGTCTGCCTTCAGCTCAGGTCATGATCCCAGGGTCCTGGGATCGAGTCCCACATCAGGCTCCTTACTCAGTGGGGAGTCTCCTTCTCCCTCTGCCTCTGCCCCTCCCCCTGCTTGTGCTCATTTTCTCTCTTTCTCACTCTCTTTCTCTGACAAATAAATAAAATCTTTTTTAAAAAGTAAAGATCAGGAAAACCTTAAGAAAAGTGGTGATTTGCCCAAAGGCAAAGACCCCTTGAGAGTGGCAGAGTGAGGAGCCGAACCTTGCTCTCTGGGGTTTCTCTTTCTATCATACTCGTGAGCTGTTTCGGGCTTGTTAGCAGTCTCAGGTATCAGCAGGGAGACAGAGAGCCCAGGTGCACAAGAAAAGTGCTGGCAGGCTCACGGGGTGAGGTGTGGGGAGAGACACCTAGCAGACATATACTGCCCCAACTCTCTCTCCCCCTTTTACCTGGAAGGCACCTGGACCTTACTTACAGAAAGACACATGTGGCACACAATAAATGAGAAGGTCTCGGAGCCGGAGAAATCCAGGTCGTGCTCCAAGGTGCCAACTTATTGCGTAATGAGGAAACTCTCCACATTTTAAGCCTCTCTTGGGTTGTAAATCCTCAGCCTTACTGACTTCCTGACAGCATATTCTGCCCTCAAACATACAGTTGGATCTCGATAAATTTTGCTTCACTTATCCATAAATCCTGTTAAAAAAAAAAAAGCATATTCATGGTCCAGCTGGCCCTTAGCACAGGTGGAAAGGAAGGGGCCACAGTGAATTCCCCTTCTTTGCGGGCCTTATAACTTTCATGAGGTATTTTACTGGGTTACAAGTAGACTCTGAAATCCCAGCATCAACAATTATACTTGGATAAATAAAATGGAACAAATTACCTAAGGGCACAGAGACCCCACTACATTTCTTCCTTTTACTTATATTCAATTTGACATGACTATCTATCACCACTGCCATCCCCCCAGGTTCTTTTCCTTGTTAAAAAAAAAAAAAAAGTTGGGGCACCTGGTGGCTCAGTCTTTAAGCGTCTGACTTAGGCTTAGGTCATGATCCCAGAGTCCTGGGATCAAACCCCGCATTGGGCTCCCTGCTCAGCAGGAAGCCTGCTTCTCCCTCTCCCACTCCCCCTGCTTGTGTTCCCTCTTTCGCTGTGTCTCTGTCAAATAAATCTTAAAAAAAAAAAAAAGTTATGTACAAAATTGTACACAAGATTGTGATCATTAACAACTTGGTGGTCTTTGGTGACCAAAGGGTAAGTAAAAAAGGAGAGGGTAAAAGGCAGGCGGCTTCCAGGAGTGACTGGATTCTGACACCAGCTCAATGCAGGGACTAACACTTGTGATACCTTTTTTCCCCCAAAATCTCTATTTTAGGACAAAAATTCTCAAATTAGTTCAAGTGGTACAACATGTGGAAGTCACAATGTTCTTTTTGCATAACCCAATGGAATACATATTTTATGACATAGTTTATTTTTGGTTCCCTACTTATAAAAATACACACCCCTTAAAGAAAAAATCGAAAAACCTAGAAGAATAGATAACTGAGGAAAAAAAAAATCACCTCTAAGTCCACCGACCAGATTCTTGTGAGGACAAACTAATATACCCAAAAGTCTCAGAGAATTAGATGGGATTTATGTACTATTCCTTAAATTCCACCATTAGCAATTTATTTGGATAAGCATTGTCCTTTCTAGCTTTTCTTTTTTTGTTGATAACAACTTAATTGAGACATAATTCACATGCCAAACAATTCATCCCTTTAAAGTATATAATGCAATGGCTTTTATATAGTCAGAGCTGTACAACCATAACCCCAAAATCAATTTTAGAACATTTTCCTCACCCTAAAAAGAAACTCCATACCCTTTAGCTGTCATTCCCCTTCCAGCTCTATTTTCTATCTCTATAGGTTTCTCTATTCCGAACACTTTGTAGAAATGGAATCATACACTGTCATCTTCTATAACAAGCTTATAAAGTTCATCCTTATAGCATGTACCTCACTTTTTTATTGCCAAGTAATAAATATTCCATTATATGGATGTACCCCATTTCATTTATCCACTATCAGCTAATGGATATTTGCGTTATTTCCACTTAGGAGATATTATGAATAATACTGCTTTGAATATTCACATATGAGTTTTTATGTGAACATGTGTTTTCATTTCTCTTAGGTATGTACCTAGGAGTGGGATTTATGAATCATATGGTAACTCTATGTTTAGCCTTCTGAGGACTGGCAAACTGGTTTCCAACACAGCTGCATATTCTCACCAGCAATGTATTAGTGTTCCAATTCTTCTACATTCTTACCAGCACTTTTTTTTTTAATTTATCTATTTATTTTAGAGAGAGAAAGAAAGAGAGCAGGGGGAGAGGCAGAGGGAGAGGGAGGGAGAGAATCTTGAGCAGATGCCCCACTGAGCAGGGAGCCTGACTCAGGGCCCAGTATCACAACCCTGAGATCATGACCTGAGCCAAAACCAACAGTCAGTCGCTCAACCAACTGAGCCACCCAGGGGCCCCTCTTACCAGCACTTTTCAATTATATTTTTATTTTTTTTCTAAAAGATTTTATTTATTTATTTAATTGACAGAGAGAGAGAGAGAGAAAGAGAGAGACAGCGTGAGAGGGAACACAAGCAGGGGGAGTGGGAGAGGGAGAAGCAGGCTTCCGGCTGAGCAGGGAGCCTGATGTGGGGCTCGATCCCAGGATCTTGGGATCATGACCTAAGGCAAAGGCAGTCGCTTTAACCAACTGAGCCACCCAGGCACCCTTAATTATTTTTTTAAATAGATGTGTGTGTGTGTGTGTGTGTGTGTGTGTGTGTGTGTGTGTGAAGTAGTATCTCATATGGCTTTGATTTGCATTTCCTTAACGGCTAATGATGTTGAGCATCTTTTCCCATGTTTACCGGCCATTTGTTTGTGTATCTTCTTTTGGCCCAGCTCTTCTTTTAAACTGCAAGAACCTCTGAACAGGGATACTGCTTGAATTCAAATGTTACTTATTAGCTGAGCAATCTTGGGTAAGTCACTTAACTTTTCCTAGCTTCAGGTTCCTCCCCTGTATTACTACTCAGTACCTAACAGAGGACTGAGAATTGAGATAATGCATGTAAAGGACTTATCACACAGCTGAGCACTCAATAAAGGATCAGCAAGTGACACAGAGTATTATGAACAACAGACGTGATCATTAACACTTCACATTCCACTGACTCTTGGAAGCAGTCCTTCCCATAAGGTGAGAGTCACCTCTAGGACAGAGAACCTGGGAAGAGGAGGTAAAGGGAGTTCAAAAGAGGGAGAGAAAACGAAAAAGAAAACAGTTACACTTTCAGAGTCTTGTTTTAGGCATCACTGCCAAAGGCCAGCTTTGATCCTGTTCTCCCACCCTTTCAATAATGCTAAAAAGTACCTAATTTACAGTATTAAACCCATTTCTATTTAGAAAAGCGAGTTTCCCGTTACTGCCACTGCACCCTGACTGAAACAGGCAGGCAGGCTTAGTCATGACTGACATCACTATGGCCTTGCAAAACTGCGTGACATAGAACATTAGGTGATCAATAACCAAAGTAAACCAAACAGAATGAGTACGTGAATAAATGGACAGAGAATGTGTTTGGGATATATGCTCAGCTGGGTGACTGAGGACTCCTTCCCCCAAAGGCCCTGGAAAAGGCTGAGAAACAGCACCTAAGACCCTGCAGCCAAGCTTCTCACTGCCCATTCATGGCCCATCACCACTGCACAGATATCTACATTGGAATATTTTTCAGCTCTTTATTGCCAACACTCAGGAATTACAGATTCTAGAGAACGCTGCTTTCCTTTATTTATTTCTTGAAGTCATGAGGGAGAAGGTGAAAAGGCCTCCACTTATGCTTTTGGGTGTATAAATAGCTCACAGTGTAAAGAAAAGGGGAGTCAGTGGTTCCAAATTCAAAATAAAGACAGGCTGTTCTGACAAGGTCCAAATTACAGAGCGCTCCAGGCACAAACACAGAGAGACACTTTTCAGAGAAATTCTATTTTCCTATTCAATTCCAAAAAGAGAGTCAAGCCAAGAAAACCCTCACAGCCTTCCACAAATGGATTTGGTTTCAGCAGCTGTTTGGGGCAGCGCACATTCAGACAACAAACTGCCCCTTAGACTTCTGTCCTTGCCATGTTCCCTTCCTTCCAACGGGAGAAGCACCCCTGCCACTGGGTTCTCCAACACGGTGCAAAGACAGAGCAAGCCCGACATTCCTGCTGTACAGTTCTGCAAACCATCATCTTCCCCCAGTATCCTTCATGGCCCCAATTGCAGAGCCCTCCCAAAGACCTGGAAACTCTCAGAGCACGACAGGTTTGGACTTTACAGTCCATTCGGGGGGACCCTCTTTACAGGCCTGCATTACCATAAAACATTCTCTATTCCTTCATGTTATCATTTATTCAGTCATCTGCACAACACCGCTTCACGCATGTCTCTTGATTCACTAAGCACGAACAACTGTTTAGCACCTGCTGTATACTGACCCATCGGGAATACGGTTGCTCCAAACATTAGACTGTTTCAGGGTCAACACTTCTAAATGCTTTGTTTCCCAAGTTGTTCATTATGGTATTATTTGAACAGAAAAAAAAAAAAAAAACTGGAAATTACCCAATTGTCGAACCATAAGGAAGGGAATGGTTAAACAAAATATGGTGTTTCTACTTGACAGAATATTGCCCGGGCATTAAAAGCAAAATCCACGAAGAATCTAAGGTTAGGGGCACCTGGGTGGCTCAGTCGTTAAGTGTCTGCCTTTGGCTGAGGTCATGATCCCGGGGTCCTGGGATCAAGCCCCATATCAGGCTCCCTGCTCAGCAGGAAGCCTGCTTCTCCGTCTCCCACTCCCCCTGCTTGTGTTCCTTCTCTTGCTTTTTCTCTCTCTGTCAAATAAATAAATAAAATCTTTAAAAAAAAAGAATCTAAGGTTAGTAAGTGCTTATGTTAAATGAAAACCAAGCAGGACCCACACACAGATATAAAATATAATCTCAACTATGTTTATGAAATGCAAAGAATAAAAATACTGGATAAAAATAGGCCAGAATTTTAATTCTAAGATTATGAACAATATCTTCTCAGCATACTTCTCTGAATATTCCTGCTCATTGTAGAAAATTTAGAAAATAAAAGCATAAATAAAAATAAGTCACTTGTAACATGTCACCACTGTTACCAATTTGGAATTCTGCTGTCTGCTTACGTAAGACTAAAAATTCACAAATACAGTTTACATATGTTGCTTGCAAAATTTTAAAAAATTGTTAAAATGGGAAGGAATAAGAAATGCTTAGACATGAAAATAATGTCAACTGGAAGAGTCAAAAATCGTATATACAAAGTGACAAAGCATATAAAGACTTATTTTTCACTGCTTTGTACTGTTCAATTTGTGCTGTGTTATGTATACCTGTTTAAAACAAATGAAAATGATTATTTTCCCATCTCCCCCAAACATCCAGAAAAAATACATTAAGATGAAATGAAATGAATGCCTTTTCCCCTTCTTCTCTATCATCCAATTTTGGAAGTAATGTAGTTACATTACCTTGATGATGAAAAAAAATTTTTTAATTCTATGCTTTCCTCACAGTCACCATAATCCAAAGTATCTAGTAGCAACTTCCCTTTAAACAACCACTTCCCCCCAGGCAGCCTTCTTTGAAGCAGAGCCCCAGGCTACAGCAGGATGGAGCCCTCAGGTGAGTATCTGCAGGGAGAGCTCTGCAGGAGGCCCCACTCCATGCCTGTGAGCACTTCCTCCAGAGGGGGCAGGGAAGTAGAAACATCCATACATGATGTCATGGTACTGCATGAAGGTTAAGGCTGGGCAAGAAGGCCTTTAAAATCACTGGCAAGGGAGATTAGTTTGCTTCTTTTCCCCCAGCTGTCCCTGTATTTCATTCCCTTGAACATTCTTCCCCAGGCTCCCACTCCCCCTCCACTGGAACCTACTATCATTAGTTTCACAATCCCACCTAAACCGTGAGTTTATAAACACTTTCAAAAGGAAGTGTTTCATTTAACACTCTCAAAAAAAAAAAAAAATCGTGAGACAGGAATCACCTCCACTTTCTAGCTGAGGAAGATAAGGCTCTGGAGGGGTTAAGGGATCCATGTAGCCAAAAGCCAGGCCTTAGTCTCTAAAGGCTGTGCCTCCCTTAACAGCAGGTCTCTAGGTTCCCAAGTCAGGGACAGTTCTCATTTAGGCTTCTGGCACAGCCTGAGAGGACACGTCTGGGGGAGGTGGTGGCCTAGCGAGCTGGGTGCCACCCAGCGGGGATAGCCCTAGAGGTTCAAACAGGCCATTTGACAAACACCACATCCTTGAAGGCATTGACTTTGGCTGGGGAGGAGAATCAGCTGCTGGGGTTTACAAAAACCGCCCGCATGGGAGTCAGGAACTACAGACCAGGAGCAAGCCTCGTCAGGATTCATACACTGGAGGGGTTTAAATCTCAGCTCCCCCTCCTACTCTGTGACCGTGAATTAGTTACTTAACTGGTTTCCTCATTTACAAAACAGTTATCATGCCCTCTTTGTAGAGTTTTTGGGCAGATCAACTGTGGTGTGTTCACTGTGGTAAACACCTCACACACACAGGCATACAGTCAGCACTCAAAAGATAGCAGCAAGTATGAATAATACTAATAATCATTATTAGCAGTGATGATGATGTAAGCGTACATCACAGTGGGAGAAAATGTAAAGTCAAGAGACAGCATTCAAGGTTACTGAAAAAACAAAAGGACCTTCAGTTTCTCAGTCTTTTTCCTCTTCAGTGTGTTCACAAAGACACGGGAGCCCCTTCATGTTTGGTGCCTTTTCCCCTCAAGATGTCCTGCTATAAAGAATCAGTGAAAATCATGTCATGTACTGTGTGAATTCTGAAGAACTTCCGTCCATAAATTACTGAACAGAAAGAGACGATTTCACAAGACCAATAAGGCAACATCTAAAGTCAAACAGAAGGCAGCCGTAGCACGGTGGATACGGAGTGGGGCCTGCTCCCCCCGCACCAGCCGAGGCAGCAGCGGGAACACGCGTGAGTAGCACCCCGAGAGCCTCAGCACCCGAAAAGCGTGGGCAGTAATCAAACTCTGCCGCCATGACACCTTCGATGTGCTCCCCCTCTGGGCTCAGTTTCCTTGACTGCAGAATTAGTGCTGGACAAGCTGAGCTTTGCTGTGTGGAAGAGCTCAGAGACCTTTAATCTCCAAGCTCATCTGCGTGTACCTCTGCAGCCCGCATTCAAGCCTTGCACACCCGTCACCATGACCTCTCTGGCTGCTAGCAATGAGGGAAAAAGAAGGTGGTGCTGGTTTTGATTTTCACAAAATATCTGACAGCCCTTCAGAAATCTCACCATAAAAAGAAACCATCTCACCAATCACAGATAATAAACTAACAACAAATCTTGCAGAGACAGGGACCCAAAAGACATATCGCAATGGCCACCAAGAAAGAGGGAGGTGAAATTTAAAGTGAGAGAGGGGAAGATCAATGTTAGGGGCAGAAAGATGACAGGGGTAATATACTTGGCCAAATACAAGTCTAGATTTGCTGTTCTGCACTTTTGAATTTGAAAAAACCTTCAAGTGTTGGTAATTAGACTTGAATCTATCATCGCCACTTAATATATGAGTAATGTTTTATAAACACTAACACATTCAAGGTGTCACTTAAGTCTCATTCACAACAAACACTTCTTTCTATCATAATCAGATGAGGAAAGGGGCTTAAGAAGGTTAAACGACTCGCCCAAGATCCCACAGCTAGGAAGGGCAGGGCTGACAGGCAAACCGTGGCCTGGAGTCCAAATTCAGTGGTCTTTCCAGGTTTATTTATGCCTTCCTTCTGCAAGCCAAAATGGAGAGGAGGAGAGAGTTTATAACCAGCGTGATTTTCACTTATGTATGTAACCCAGCACAGTAGCCAAGTTGGGGAGAAGCCAACAATGCAAATTTTAAAAATGAAGTCCCCAAACATGAAAATAAATGCCTTAGGATGCCATTAGGGAACATCCCTGACATACAGATTCTGCCGCTAAAGCAATGGTTCTCAACTGGGGTGATTTTGCTCCCCAGGGGATATGTGGCAATTTCTAGAGACATTTTTGGTTGTTACACCTGGGGAATGTTACCGGCATTCAGGGGGTAGAAGCAAGAGATGTTGCTGAACATCCTATGATGCATAGGACAGCCCCCCACCACAAAGAATAATCTGGTTCAAAAGAGATGATGGATGACACTCTCCATCTCAGCAAATGAGGGGAACAGAAAGATAAACTACACTTTCAAAGAACAAAGCTCTTTACACCTATGAGGCGGTATTAACATTCTGGACTTGTCTTTGGGTTCTTCCAGGCTTGGCTCCAGCCCTGATTCACTGTGTGATCCCAGGCAAGTCACTTGACCAATCTATGTCATATTTCCCCTGTAAAACAAGGTGGGAGGTGGGGGAGGAACGTTTTTTAACAAAGTGATTCTCAAACATTTCTATACCTGACAATGGCCTGGGATTCTGGCTAAAATGCAAAATTCCTAGATTTCATTTCAGAGAGTCCTCATGTTTAACAAGCACTTCAGGGGAATCTTAGTTGGTACAATCTGAATAGCATGAGAACAATTTTTAAAAATGAAATAAAGTGTGTGTAGCTTTTTCTAAGCAGGAGTTGTGAGTCTGGGGAATGGTGCCACCAGCAGGGGTTAACCGCTAGGGTTAATCTAGAGGCCTCCTTACCTGTGGGAATACTATGGGGGCTCTCTCAAGGGAGCTCCAGCTTCTCTAAGGTCCAGGGCCTGGAAAGCAGCCCCACCATAAGACAAGCTAAGGAGCAGCAGAAACTACAAAAACAACCCCTCAACCTGAGAAGCTGCTCATGGAACAAAGCCCCAGCCACACACACTCCAGAGAGGGTGGGGGAAGGTGACAGGATTTGGGGCACCAAGAATACTGCATTAGCCAACAAGGAGCATGACCATTTCCAAATCACGTAGAGGAACCCACAGGCAAATCCTAAGACACTTAGAGAAGGGGCTCATTCACTCACAGCAATAATTCAGTCCCTTATTAACGCTTCTGGGAAGACATCTCTACAACATTTAGGAGGACACTGGCAGAAGTGAGGCCTTAGGAATCCCGGGCTACAAGGGGTAATGCGAGCCAATAAGGGTTGAATGTTCACTGCAAGCACCTGCTACTTTGCGCTGTTTGCCCTCTAGACCCAAACTGAAAGCCATCCTCTTGCATGCAGTCACAGCCCGGTTCCTCATTCCTTCCTTCCTGGGGCCCATGCTCCACAAGTTTGAGAAAAGTGAATCCAGGCCCTGGCTAATGAACCAAATATAAACAGATTCATACCCTGTTTGTACCTTTTTATCTTTAACCTTCACTAAAGCAACTGCATCTTGTCCAGGTCCCCTACTTAATTACCAGGCACAGTGGCCCAGCCAGAGCACACACTGGTAATAGACAAAGATGCTGGGACTTCTCAGCAAGCCAATACCACACAGGAAAGGACTAACACAATCCTTTCATTTGTCATTTCACCCTTTCTGCTTCTACAGCGGATTTGGAGCAACCTACTACTGTCAATATCCCCCGCTTCTAACACATGTCCTCTCATAGAGAGAAATTTCTGATAGGACATGGCAGGCACATCTTACTCCTTATTCTGGGAAAGTCACTGGACATTAATAAATAACACAGAATCACCTGTGGAATGTTTTAAAAATGATGCCAAAGCCTCAACCCGGACCAAATACATCAGAATCTCTGGCATTGGGTCCCAGACATCAATATTTTTTAAAAGCTCCAAAGGGATTCTAACATGCAGCCAGGGATGGCATCCACTGGGCTAAGGTCTCACAGTGGGGACACTGGGCTTCAACTTGCCAACTAAAAGTATCAGTGACATTCAGCCCCAAAGTGGATTTGGGAAAACAACATGGGGCAGAAGAAAAGGCTTCCCCTCTTCAAAAGGAAGAAGAATGGTCTGACATGGAAATTTTAAATGGGGGCTAAAGACTAGAGAAGTAGCTTCTTTACCAAGTACATAAAACCACTGGGTTTTGCCTCCTAAATATTTACTTCAATCAAGTGCTAGACCTGTACCATGCACTGAAAAAAGAAACAGCAAAGTGTGAAACCAGACATCTCGTCTGCAAGTGTAGATCTTCTGAGGAGGGAAAACTGGAAGCATGAAGCAGCTCATGTTAAGGCAGGATCTCCTGGTGCTGACTTGCAGGGGAGGGCAAGGAGCTGGAGGAGCTCAGCCAGCCGGGGCCTGGCCCCAGGGGTGCTTCGGGCCTCAGGCTCCAGCCTCCTCTGGGCTTCCAGCCATACTCAGATATTCCCACAGGTGCGGCAGGACTCAATTCCCAGTGTGTTTCCTGGATGATCTGGTCCACCCTGCTGGCCTATTGCCAGCCAGCTCTAAAATGCTAAGCAAGGGACACAAGGGGCTTCTTACTGCCTGTTAAGTTGCAGCTATATTCATTTCCCTTCCAAATTAACATCCTACTGTCCCGTAATAAAGCTGTCAGCTCCCAACAAAGGATGCTGGCTAAGAAAGGTGGCCAAGACTGTTTGGGCAGAGGGCAGAGCAGTTACTTGATGCCAAGGGTGGGAGGCCCAGGATAAGACCCTACCCCTCCACACTGACAACCGGCTTTCCCATCACTAGAATGCACTCAAATGCCCCTCCCTGCCTGGCCGTCCTTCTTCACTGCACATTTACCACTTGGCCAATGCGCTTGGGACTGAAACATAATTAATCCCCGCTCTAGCCACAATTCTTTTTTCCCAGAGAATGAATCTGATAGACCTGCAGTGTCAATAAGGGAGCACCACTCTGAATGCTAATTGCCCCCACAAGTCCTGCAGAGGGCACAGGAGAGGCCGGGGGGCTGGCCCTCACAGCGTGGGCACTCTCGGGTTTGGAAACCCTACCTGGCGTTATCGTCAGCAACTCGATGCAGGGACCGCCCTCCCAGTTGAGACAGCAGCAGCCAGAGACCTTCGAGTTTCCTCCAGGGTAACATAAGGCTGGTGGCCAGAGCTGCAACGGTCAGGCAGCGGGGGAGAGACGAGTGGGCTGCCTGCAGACCGTGCACAGCTCCGCTCCGCTCCGCTCCACTGAGGGGAGCCAGCAGAGGGGGAGGATTTAAAATGCAGCAGTTGAGATTTAGGTTAGATTCACAGATGAACTTCCTGACAGAAAGGGAAGCACTGGAAAGGTTGACCCATTACTTAAATTTCACTGTGGAGCCACAAGAGGCTGATTGTACTGTCCGCCAGGAAGAAGTGAGTTGCAGGGAGGCAGCCTTCTGGGCACGATGATCAGAAGCAGGGACCTCACTGCGCTGACCCACAACCATCTAACATGCTATCACTTTCCTGCTTCTTAGCATGAGATAAGTAGAACAGTCTAATAATCCCCACCAATAGACACTTTTAAATAAGACTTATTCTTTGTTCTAGGAATTCCAGTTCTAGGAATCTAAGAAATTGGTAACAAACCTCAGCCAAATATTTTTATGTATTTTAGGAGAAATATGCATTCATGTGTTTTAGTGGACATAATCTAAATGCCCAACTATCGAATGGGGAATGATTAAGTAAATTATGGCACATGTATTCCACAGATATTATGTAGCAAACAAAAATGTTTTTAAGGAATAGGTAATAATCTGGGAAATGCACATGACATGATTTAATGTTAAGTGAATAAAGCATAAACTGTGCATTAAAAAAGTATATGTGCATTTCGAAAAAGAATGGCGGGAAATACACCAAAATGTTAGCAGTAATCATCTCTGAGTGTGGAAGTAAACATTTTTATTTTCCCTATTGGTGTTCTCCAGATATTATAAAATCAGCACATTACCTTAATAATCAGAAAATGCAGACACTAAAAAAAAGTCTCTTCTCTGACGTACCTCAGCGCCATAAATCTACTTCATCTGCATGGCCATTATTCCCAGAAAGCAAAACAGTGACACTCAATCTCATAGTTGGCAAGACAAACATATTCTCGCTTCCAAAATGGCTCAGCATACCCACTGCAGCCACCTGAAAACCACTCGTCACCATTCCCCACTGGCAAGCATGGGGTCTTCCCCCTCAAAGATTCGTGGGGCTCTCATTCTGCGGCCAGACCCTCCCTTCACATCCAATTACAACATGCCTAAGTGAGTCTGAAAGTCGAGGGAGAAAGGTGGAATCCTGCAAAGAACGGGGATTTATTGGATTAACCCTGAGAAGTCTTGAACTGCCAGATTTAGGGACGGTCACTATTTACTCAGTGTCCACTATATGCCAGGAACTGGACAGGATGCTTTCACATACTTTGCCAAGTAGGAATCATGAGCCCTGTTATACAGGAAGAGACTGGAGGCTCCAGAACTGCCATCAACTTACCTCAAATCACACAGACAGTAAGTGGCAGGGTTGGGAGTAAATGCTGCCTGCCCAACTCCAAGTCAGGAAAGGCACCTCCAACATCAGCATCTTCACAGGGAACAAGATGCAGAGCACACTTCTTCCTTCTCAATTTACACCCCCACCCTTGGCACCTGAGACAGGACATTCACTGTTTCTTGCCCACTTTGTCTCCACAACTACCCATGGATGCAAACACTCTAACCCCATGTGGACACCTCAATGACCTACTATGGCCAAATTCCCCAACCTGCTGCATGACCCTTAAGAATGACTCAGCACTGCAAGGTGAAGCTCACTAACAAGGCCCTCTCTGGGGGTGTCTGAAACTCTGGTGAGAATATTTATGAATATTCCTATATTCGTAAAGGATAATCTCCTTTACACTCACATTTCTGAAGAAGGTAGGCCTCTTGTCCCCTTTTGCAAATGTGAAAATTGAGGTTGGAGAGTAGGCTGACCTATTCTAAGTCTAATAAAGCAGCAGAGGTAGCACTAGAACTCAGGTCCTCTGATTTCTGGCCCAGTGATCTTTCTAACAGAGGAGAATACTAAGAACTTGGGTTCTGAAGCCTGAAGGCCTAGATTCGAATCTCAGCCCTGCTACCTACAAGCTGTGTGACCCTGGGCCCATTACTTAAAACCTAAGTCTCTGGGGCGCCTGGGTGGCTCAGTCAGTTAAGCGTCTGACTCTTGATTTCAGCTCAGGTCATGATCTCAAGGGTCGTGAGATTGAGCCCTGCATCGGGCTCCACGCTGAGTGTGGAGCCTGCCTCAGATTCTCTCTCTCCCACTCCCTCTGCATCCCCCACTAAACCTAAGTCTCACTTTGCTCCATTGCAACATGAAGAAATTACAACCGCTACTTTGCACAGTTACTATGAGAATTAAATGGGATAATACATGTAAAAGAGCTAGCAGGTATTCACACAACCCTGAAGGTACAGCATTTCCATCTTATCTCCCCACTATGCAAGACCCAAAATGATGTCTGAAAACAGGGTTATCAGGACCCACACCAACTTAGATGGAACTAGCTTTCTGCTTTGCAAGGCCTGGCCAACAGCCTGCACCTAGCTTTCAGATCTTCCTGAGATGACTTTGAACATGCTTTCCTCTCTCCAAAAAGGCCCTTCCCTGCCCCACTTCATGCCATAATTCTGACCCTCCATCAGTGGCACCTGAGTTCAGCTCATCCAGAAAGTCTTCCCTTATCTGCCCAGACTTGCTTAAGTCCCATAGATTCCTGGACTTACAGTCCTAGCAGATGTTCACCACTATTATCCAAATTGGCTGTGAACTTGCCTGTCTCCCCCACTAGACTGAGAGCCACTTGAAGGCAGAGACTGTGGCTACATTTGCTCTTCATTCTTCAGTACCATCTGTACTGGTTTCCTATTGCAACTCTAACAAAGTACAACAAATTTAGTGGCTTAAACAACACGAATTTATGGTCTTACAATTCTGGAGATCAGAAGTCCAAAATCAGTTTCACTGAGCTAAAATCAAAATGTCAGCAGGGCTGCACATCTTCTACCAAGGGAGAATCCATTCCTTGCCTTTTTTAGTTCCTAGAGGCTGCCCACATTCCTTGGCTCATGGCCCTGCATCACTCCAACCTATTAACTTCATCATGTTTCCTTCTTTCACTCTGATCCTCTTATAAGGACCACTCATTATATTGGGCCCACCCAGATAAACCAGAATAATCTCTTACTGCAGGATCCTTCATTTAATTATACCTGCAAAGTCCCTTTTACCACGTAAGGTAACATATTCCCAGGTTCTGGGGATAGAACATGGACATCTTTGGGGAGGAGGCAGGAGGATCATTTGGCCTACCCCACTATTACAGCATCTAGTACACAGCAAATGGGCAGTGACTGCCTGCCTGAACAAGATGCCATGCTCCATGTAGTCCTGAACTATTGAGAAGTAGAATCTTCTCAGCTGGTTTAGCCAAGTCCCAAAGACTAGACAGCAACCCCCCTCCCCCATTCTAGTCAAAATATCCCAAAGGGGCCCGCTCTCTATAACCTGAAACTCCAGATTTCTTCAGCTAACTTGGAAGCAGGCCACACTTACATCTCCATACCTCCACTCTAGGTAAAAATCTACTAGTTAATTCTCTGAACTCTGAAAGTATGGCTAGATGAATCAGTCTCAAAAAGCATCTGGTAAGTGCCCTTTGGATAGACTGACAGGCACAGTCTATGTCTTCCTGGAGCTCACAATCCACATGGCAGCATCACAATGTGAACAAAATCCAAAAGGCAGCAAGATAAGGGTTCTATCACTTACCAGCATGAATCAGATTTGATAAATACCACATATTATAAATACAGCACATTCTTTGAAATTCTATCAAAATCAAGCTTTAAATTAGCAGCCTACAGTAAGCAACCTAGCAACACAACCACGTGCATTTCCATTTGAGCCTGGGACCTGAACAGGAAGATGCTGGAACCCCTGAGAAGAAGAGCAGGCTGGGTCCAGTGTTCACCCACTTTACAGATATGATAGGTGGCTAGGAGTTGGCAGTGGAAGAAACCCAAGCTGCAATCTGAATCTTGACTCTTCAATCTATCCTGTGTTACCATGGGCTTGTTAATCAACCTCTCTGAGCTTCCTCAATATACACATACTGAGCCCAGGTAAAAATGCTTAGCAGGTAGTATATTTCCACTAGGAGATGGTCTTCCCTTGCCCCTGAAATAATAAAGCTAGCAGGACAAATTAATCCTCTAGGAGAGTGCAAACTGATGTATATGCATTGTTTCCCTAATGTTATCCACACATCGCCCACACACCACCTCCATGATTTCTGCCACCTCCGGACCCAACCTGTACTTCCACTTTTTTCTTTTAATAGACTACATAGACAATGATAGCTGCCAAATAATGAGTTTGATGTTCTATACTTCTCTTCAAAATCACATGAGAAATTATATACTCATGTATAAAGCTATTAAAATTAAAAACATTCACCCCCTTGGGGTGCCTCGGTGGCTCAGTCAGTTAAGGGTCTGCTTTTGGCTCAGGTCATGATCCTGGGGTCCTGTTGTCCTGTGTTGGGCTCTCTGCTCAGCAGGGAGTCCGCTTCCTCCTCTCCTCTGCCCCTCCCCACTGCTCATGCTCACTCATTCACTCTCTCTCAAATAAATAAATAAAATCTTAAGAAAAAAAATATTCACCCCTGTATTATCTCATATGCTTTCACACTTTGGGAAACTCTAGTGAAAAAAACCTTGCTCAACTAAACACTATCATGTGTGCTTAGGTCATTTCTTTTCTCTGAGACTCAGTTTCTCCCAAATAAGAGAACGAACTTGAGAGAATGAACTAGACTACTTTCCATTCCCTTCCAGTTCCAAGAAACTGAGATTTATTATCAAGTGGTCTAAATAAGCAAAAGAATCTGGGCAGGGATCTCTTTGAAAAGGTAATGAATACCATTCAATATAATTAGAATCGTCTGTCTTAAAATGAGAGAGAAGAAAAAGATGAAAGAGAATGACAAAGAAGCGTATGCTTCTGACTTTGTGCTTCGCCTTCATGGGACTCTTCACATCAGTTCCTCATGAGACAGGGCACTTGGTTTTGTCATCTCAGCTTGGGTGGTTGTTAGTTTTATCACCTTAGGCAAACCACTTCACCGTGTAGTTTCTACAGTTGTAAAATGGGTAAAACGGGTAATACCTCCTCCACAAGGCTGTTTGGGGATTAGGTGGGAGTAACGTTGTCTGAGCGCGTGCAACAGAGCTGGAGGATCTCACCGTTTACTATTACTATCAGCCCTGGACTAGCTGGTTCAGTGCACATCTGCCTCTCCACTTAATTAAAAGCTCTCTGAAGGCAGAAACACCTTGTTCATCTTTCTCTCCCCTACAGGGCCTAGCAGTGTTTCACACAAAATCAAAGAACTTGACTGGAATATGTAGGGAATCCACTCTTACAGAAAGAGTTCCTGCTCTAAGACAGGAAACTGAATATTCCCAGACACGTACGGATAACAAGCAAATCTTCCTTGACGAAAACAAATGTTCCCTCTTCCCACCCCCCAAAAAAGTCGAGAAATCCACTGAAATATAAATAGTGCTGTCTTCAGTGCTTGAGCCATGAATCCCGCCCCCTTTCAATCTTCCTTTGAAATATTCTAAATATTCCAAAATGTATACATAATAGGAAAAAACTTTAAATTATTACAAGGATAAATGAGACCGCTTGCCTTGGAGTCAGAGAGAGATGTGGGGTCCAGTATCCGCCATTACCTATCTATATATCTAGCTACCTAACCTCAGGCGAGTCACTCTACTTTCCAGTAAAATGACAGTAATAATACCTCCTCTGACAACATCATCAGGCTGCTGTGGGAGCCAGGGTACCCAGGTCCATGCCACGAAAACTCTACCTCCACTAACGAGAGCTCTAGAACCTCCTGAGCACGCCTGGAACCCTACCAGTTGCTTTTTTTCACTTTTCATTCCTAACCAGACCTTTATTCCTTTTCTTTGTGTCATACCTTCATAAATGTTATTCTTGTCCTAAAAAGAGAGAATAACCCACAAAGCTGGAGCCTCTTCCTTATTCTATAAATGTGCTACAAAAGTAATGAGGATGGATTTGAGGCTGTGATCATAAATCTCTGTTAATGAGCACTACCTGTGCTGGAAACACCACCAGCCATGAGCCCCTATTTTCACAGGGTGTTTCTTTCTTCCTTTTTTTCCTAACACATTTAAAACTTCAGACTTGAGTGCTCACTGGCAGATATATTTTGGAGCAGAGGGAAGGAGGCAAACAGCTAACTAGAACCAACAGAAAGGATGAGACCTTGGAAACTTGGAGCCTAACGGTTGGCTCTAAACCAAACACTTCCCTTGCCTAAAGTCAAATCAAACTAGCAACCCCTTTCCTTCTTTCTCCACAAACCTTCAGTTTGTTTATATGAATTACACTCAAGTCGGAAGGAGATAAAACTATCAGCACCTAAGTGTTGGCCAGCATTGAGGCGAATCAATATCCAATCCCCTTAACATACTTTGCATTACCACCCTAATGTCAACTCTGGTCCACCAGCAACCTCATTCTTAAAAGGGACCATTAGGTGAGTGAGCACAAGAGGGTTATAGTCCCACACAAATGACACTTAAAAGTCACAGCCAAGAAGGTGCTGTGCCTATAATTATGCCCCACAGAGCCTATGGATGAGGAGCAGAGAAGATAAGAAAGGGACAAACAAACAAAAACAAAACAAAACAAAACAAAACTGACCAATAAGGACCTCTTTTACTCATTTTACAAACATATAGAGGATTAGCCTAGGATGTTAGAACAAGTCAATGGAAAAAGGCAGTGTGGAAACCTTTGCAGAAACTTTGGTTTATTCCTACTGTGGGAGATAAGTCTTCAGATGCATGATTTCCAGAGGGAGTCGGTTAGCCAATGATAATTACAATTCTTAACAGCTCAACTTCCTCATCCACTTCCTAATCAATAACTAACTGCATCATATATTATTGTGAAAACTAAATGAGATAACCCACAAAAGCACTTAGAACAGTACCCGGATTCTTGAGTATTTGCACACTGCATCACAGTTTAACATACGTGATCCCATTTGATCACAAGAACTGTGTGAGGCAGGTTTAACTATTCTCATAGGACACCGGCTCAAAGAGACAAAAGGACGTGTCTAGAGTTACACAGCTGAGAAGTGCCAGGTATCCGGTTGCTCTTCCAACTAACATTCCATAATCATGGCTGGACCAGAGATGCGTTAGCAAGAGTCTGAGCATGCCACCTTCTAGTTTAACTGTGCTGTGTGCCTATAGTCAGGGATTCAGGGTCTCCAAATCCTCCTTAAATGATCCGAGGCTGGAAAACAGGTTTGATGTGAAGGTCGGAAGAAACTCCTCCAGGGACGTTCTCACTTCTGATCCTAGGGGCCTGGGTATAGCCTCTGGGGTTAGCAAAAAATGGCATTTCCGACATTCCCATTTTCTTTTCTTTTTTTTTTTTTTAAAGATTTTATTTATTTATTTGACAGAGAGAGACACAGCGAGAGAGGGAACACAAGCAGGGGGAGTGGGAGAGGGAGAAGCAGGCTCCCTGCTGAGCAGGGAGCCCGATGCGGGGCTCGATCCCAGGACGCTGGGACCATGACCTGAGCCGAAGGCAGACGCTTAACGACTGAGCCACCCAGGCGCCCCCTGACATTCCCATTTTCTACATAAAACTTTCTCAGCAGCTGTTCCAAGGATCCTCCAGTTACCTTTAATTAATAAAAAATAATAGCTACCAATTAACAAGCACTGAATTAAACCCTTTACAAACATCTCATAATCCTCACAATTATCCTTGGGGGTTGGGGGTATTGAACAGAGGTATCCCTATAACTCTTTAAGAGGCAAGGAAACCAAACACCATCTGCCTCAATTAACCCTCATTCTCTCTGCCCTTGCTCCTGGATACCCACAGGGCATAGGCCTGGAATACTGGCCTCTTTTCTCTTCAGCGAGACGGTATAAAACCTAGGGAGGAATTCTGTGCTTTTGCAAACCAAGACGACAAAGGCTGCCAGGGTCTTTATTGTGTTTTTCCTCCTGATATTATCTGATTCAGAACAAACCTTCATGGCACCTCTCTCTTAGTCTGGGTCTTTGTCCTGCTGTCGGTCCCAGGAAAAGGCTCCCTGCTACAGGTGGGGTTGAGGAACACAGTCACAGCCACCAGCAACCCCAGTGACTCCTTTCAGAGGAAATGGAGAAGACAAGCCCAGGAGCTGGTATACATAAACACACTGGCTCTCTTCCAAGTGCCAGGGGCAGTCAGGCCCCAGCACTGAGGCCTCAGCTGCTGCTGGATTCACCAAAGTCTGCTGTGTCCAGCACAGACATTAGGAATTGGACACATGGCGGGGGGGGGGGGTCTCCAAACCAGCCCTGCTCAGTCCTCTGACCCTACAACCCATGGTGATCCCGGCCCCCACCTGCTAACCCCACAATCCCACAGCCTTTCCAATAACTGCCTCACTTTCCCCACAATCCCTTGACCTCCCGCTTATCTCACAACACCCCAGGGATGCTACTACCCACCCACTCTTTATAGCATCACCTTGAGTAGCTTCTCCAGGCGGTGGCCAGGACATTACCAGTGAATATTCAGCCATGACCAGCAGGCTGCAAGGTGAGCAGACATTAGATGGCAGCCATAGGCAGACTTTAATAGAAAAAACTTGCTCCTAATCAGGGCCACCACCAAACCCTCAACCTGCAGAGTGTCAGCAGAATGGGGCCCTGCTGGAGAAGGTGGCAGTCTGAAGTATGTTTGGGGGAGGGGTGCCACTGAGTATACATATCACAAACCTAGGTGGGAGGACAGGTGGCACAGACTCCCCAATAACCCAGGTATCAGGATCAGCAGCCTTTCTGAAGCCAAGCCCTCTCATTTCCTCCCTGGAAGGCTGGGGTGATTTGGGGACTATGTGCCCCTGGGCAGCCATCAGAACAGTCCAGGTCCTAGAGACCAGAACCAGGAGGAAGGTGAATCTCACAAGCTAAGTCGCTGAAGTAGGGGGCAGAACACTGAGGGGAGAGATGTGGGATACTATAGCAGCCTGTCTCAGAGAACCTCTGACACAATGCACAGCCCAGAACCAGAGCTAAACTCTCCCTCCCTGCACTCCATACCCCCAATAAACCCACCCCTCTGACACACTTCTCACCCACCCCAAAGCCCATCCCCCTCCCCACACCTAGCCTCAAAAAGCCCAGCCCCTCTTACATGCCTCAGAACCCCAACTTCCGAGATAATGCTCATCTTCTCATCACACTAACTACAGATCCATCAACCCCTCGGTTTACAAGGCTGAGTACATTCAGTTGACAGGAAAAAACAGTTTCCCAGGTCTTTAAAGCATAGTGCTGCCAGGAGGGCTAAGTTTGGCAACTCTCCACAGGCCCGAGCTGGGGCAAAATC
Organism: Callorhinus ursinus; assembly: GCF_003265705.2. Taxonomy (NCBI): domain Eukaryota; kingdom Metazoa; phylum Chordata; class Mammalia; order Carnivora; family Otariidae; genus Callorhinus; species Callorhinus ursinus. The sequence continues at coordinate 1,076,560 of NW_027397111.1, read as the reverse complement.
TCTCCAGGCTTGCCTCCAACCAGCCCCCTCCAACCTACCTCCCCCAAAGCCAAGCCCCATTCACAGCCCTTGATTTAAGCCTGGGCTCTTCCATTCCCACTCAGTAGGGTCCCACCCAAAATACACAGCACAGTCTTAGAATCCACCTTCTCCCACCCAAGAGGGAGGGAAACTGAAACCCTCTGAGGGGGGAGCTGCACTCCGCCCTCAGCTCTTCCCCACCTTGACTTCCTCCTTCCAGTAAGTCCTCAGCCCACAGTCCTACAGATCAGGGGCCTGAAAATACACCCAGAGCCACTTGTTGAGCAAGTGTAGAGATTTGCAGGTACTGGGACTGGGGCAGGGCAGCCCTTTCCAGAAAACCTCAGATGGCCAGTGGAGGACCCAGGGCTCACACCTGGCCCAGAAGCTTCATCAGAAAGCTGCCCTGGGACCAGGGGTGGGAGTATGGTTGGGTTCAGAAAGCAAAGGAGGAAAGGGAGAGCCTGGCTCAAAAGTAGATAAAAACCGAGAGCTGCCCCATCTCTGTCCTCCCGGGGATGATGGTGCTGTCCCACAGACAGGAAAGGGAACCCCTTTGCGGAGTGCCGGTCACTGGGGGAACACCAGCATCCTTCTCACGAAAACTGGCTGCAATTCCTCGGGCTTAAACCTCAGTGCCAATGCCAAAAAAGGGAAAGAAAAACCTGCAACCCACCAATCTCATTTCCAGATTCCCTCTCTCCAGCCTAGACACATTAATAATTAACTTGCCTATCCGGGAGCTTGCCGGCGTTGCCATAAAAGATGAGTAATGGCACCGGAGCCCCAGCCCCATGCCCACAAGCTTCTGGGCTCAGGGCTGGGACGGGCTCCTGGAACAAAGCCTCCGCATTCCTCTGGGAAGGTGTGTCTGAAATCAGACCTGTCAAACGACGAGAAGCTGACCCCTTACCTCTTCTTTAGCTGGCTCCCAGCAAGGCGGGGGGGGGGGGGGGGAGTAGAAAGGGGAGGGAGAGATCGCCTTTGCCCACTTTGGGCCCCCACCCCCGAACGATCGGTGCCCCCAGCCACCGCCGATTTCGGGAAGCCGAGCTCTCTGCTGAGAGCTAATCCTGTTACCATGAACGCAGGCTGTACTTGGAGACCCAATTCTCAAAACAACAAGGCAGCTCCCTCGATGCCCTTCCTGATGAGTAACCCCCAGCCGGGCGCCCGCCCCAGAAATTCTCTCGCTGAAACTCCCGCGGCGAGCTGCGGCTCCCACGCGGATGGCCGGCCAGGGACGAACCCGCTCGCGTCACGCCCGCGCCCAGGCACTAAAGCACCCCCCAATGCAGCCCCTGCGCCCTGCCGACCCAACAGCCTGCAGCCCCCCCGAAAGTTATAGCGCGCGGACACACCTGCAGGACCCCCGCGGCGGTCCCCGCCAGCCCCCCAGGGCAGCGGGGCACGCGTCCCCGGGCGGGCAGCGCCACCGTTCCATGCGCCCGCTCCTCGAGCCGGGGCTGGCCACCGGTCAGCAGCGCTGGGCGGCGGAGCGCGTTGGGGCCTCAGCGCGCCCGCGGCGCATCGCGCGCCCTCCTCGTCCTCGCCTGGGCCTTCCCTAACAGCCCACACCCACTTGACATCAGCGCGGATCAAAACACGTGGCGCAGCGCCAGACGGCGGACCCCAGCGGTCCAGAGCGCGCCCCGAGTGCCGCCGCGCCGCCAGGACGGCGCGTCCGAGCGCAGCACATTCCTCTCCTTGCAGAGGATGCTGCAAACTGGAGTGGGTAAGGAGACGGGAGGAGGGTAAAGGAAACCGGCAGGGGGCGGGGGGGGGGGCAGGACCTGCAGCCTAACAGCGGCGCTGCACTGGCGCCCAGCCAGCCACCAGCCGACCTTACAGCCCTTGCTGCAAATGCCCATTGACTGTGAACACCAGGCTGCAAGTGTCCCGGGTTGCTGTTTCCTCCAGGCCAAGGAGAGCCCTGACCTTGAATTCTCTTCCCCAGAATAACTCAAGGAGGCTTCTCTCCAACCACCCCTACTAAATTGCTAAGACTGATTCTGACAAGCCAGGAATGAATGCTTGGTTGGATTAGGTTGCTGACCCCATCACCCAGGAGGCCACTATGGGGCACCCGCAAAGCAGTCCATACCCTCTGGCTTGTCTCTATACTAGCAGTCTAAAAAGGAGTCTTTTTTCTCTCTTCTCTCAATGCCCTTGGCAATAGGGGGCAGTTCTCCTGATTCTGCAGGCAATCAGAAACAGCAAAGCCCAGCAACCACACACACTTCCAATTCACACATTAGCATCCATCCAAATAATCAAACATTCAAGCACTTATTAATGCTTAGGCCAGGAGCAACAGAAGATAAACAACATTTAACACTCATAGAACATACAGTCTGGTCAGGAAGAGATATTAAATACAGTGTAAAGTAATTATAATTGCGACAAGGGTATTAAAGGTTAAGAGGTTCTATAAGAATGGACACAGGGACCCTAAACTATCTTGGCAGTCAGGAAAGACTTCCCTGAGGAAGTGACATTCGAGATGCTGAGGCATGAAGAGAAGTTAGAGGGTATCAAAGGGAAAGGAAAGTTCAGGCAAAAACCCAGGTTATTAAAGTGCAAGCTCACTCTATTCACAGGTGGAGATGTTCAAGCAGAAGTGAACTGCCATGCTGGAGACACGTGGGTCTTTGTCCAGGAGGGGTATGGAGCAGCTCATGGGCTCTGGAAGAAAGCCTGGCCATCTATCCAGAGGACCTTATACCTGCATTTCATCTCCTCCTGAACCATGATGGCCCACCTCAACAAAAGAACTCTGAACAGGCAGTCAGGAGCCTTTACTTCTGGCTTCAACTCTATCATCAGTTTGCTGTGTGGCTCTACAAAAATCCCTTCTACTCTCTGGTTTCAGTTTCTCTAAGATGAAGTGTTGCATTAGGACAGTGTTTCTCCATTTATCTTTTTAAAACCATACTCCCGTGGCGCCTGGGTGGCTCAGTCAGTTAAGTGTCTGCCTTCGGCTCAGGTCATGATCTCAAGGGTCCTGGGATCGAACCCCGTGTGGGGCTCCCTGCTCAGCGGGGAGCCTGCTTCTCCCTCTCCTTCCCGGCTTGTGTTCTCTATTGCTATCTCTGTTTCTCTCTCAAATAAATAAAATCTTTTAAAAAAATAAAAAATAAAAATAAATAAAACCATACTCCCTTTTGGGTAAATATACAAAAAATGGCATTCCTGTCCTGTAGCACCTATAATGACAAGACATCAAATCATTTTCCAAATCAAAAATTACATTAAATATGCTTTTAAAACTACATATGCTCTTCCACAACAGTCAAAATATGGAAAGAGCCCAGATGTTCATCGACAGATGAATGGATAAAGAAGATGTGGTATATATATACAAGGAATACTACAGCCATAAAAAAGAATGAAATTTGGCCATTTGCAACAACGTGGATGGAGCTAGACAGTATTATGCTAAGTGAAATAAGTCAGAGAAAGACAACTATCATATGATTTCACTCATGTGGAATTTAAGAAACAAAACAGAGGATCATAGGGGAAGGGAGGAAAAAATAAGATGAAATCAGAGAGGGAGACAAACCATAAGAAACTCTTAACTATAGGATACTGAGGATCACTGGAGGGGAGATGGGTGGGAGGATGGGGTAACTGGGTGATGGGCATTAAGGAGGGCACTTGATGGAATGAGCACTGGGTGTTATATGCAACTGATGAATCACTAAACTCTACCTCTGAAACTAATAATACACTCTAAGTTAATTGAATTTAAATTAAAAAACTACATGTCCTTTAAATATTAATATTCTGTCTTTAGATACCTGCTGAAGACCTGGAGGCAGGAATGAAGAAATGGTCTCCAAGCTCACCCTTTTCCAGTTATCTGTTCCTGTCCCTCCCACATGAACCTGCCAACCAGCACTTATCATCTCCAGCCTCATTTTGTTTATTCTTTCCAGGATAAACTGACCACGCAATGAAGAGAAGCCCTGGGTCATCCAAAAAAGAGGAAAAAAAAAGGCATGCTGTAGAAGACTCCTTTGAATGATAATCTCCAGTGATGCTGGGAAACAGACACTTTAATGGAAACATATGACATTCCTGAGGACAATTTAGCAATATGAATTAAAAGACTTAAAAATGTTCGTATCCTTTGAACCATCAATTCCATAAGAATTTATCCTTAAGACATAATTATGGATAAACACAAAGATTTATCCACAAGGATGTTCACTTCACCAGTTTTAGAACAGTAAATAATTAGAAATAAACTAAATGTACAAGAGGAGATTCGTTAATAAACATCTTTACAATTGAATATACATATGCAACTTTAAAAATGATATATAGAATATTTACTGTTGAATTAAACAAAACAAAGGTTATAAAGCAAATGATTCCAGTTGTGTGTGCATGTGCACATATATGTGTGGGTCTGGGGATGGGGTGGTACCTATGGTGGAGCTGTACTGTGTTCATTTTCCTTACTGGTTGATTCAGAACCTAACCCCTGAAGCAAAACATGATGCCACTGTGGCATGCCATCCTCACATGTAAATCTATTAACCCATAACTTACAAAAGCTTAATATTACAAAAGCTTAATATTAAAACAGAATGAAATAAACCTTGTAGTCCACTCACCACTAGAGATTTGATAGATAGGGTTTTTTTCCCCCAGACTTTTCATTTCATATAGATTTTTCAGTTGTCCTTGAGTCTAGTTCAGTCATTTCCAAACTTTAGAGAGCATAAATATTACTATCCAGGGTGGTTTAGAGTCATTTTGACTTTATGAGGTTTTTTTCCCCCTACACCCTGAATTTAAAGATTTTATTTATTTACTTGAGAGAGAGCAAAAGAGAAGGGGAGAGAGCGAGAGCGTGCAAGCAGGAGCAGGGGCGAGGGGCAGAGGGAGAGGAGAGGAAGAAGCAGGCTCCCTGCTGAGCAGAGAGCCCAAAGACTCCAGGCTCCATCCCAGGACCCTGAGATCATGACCTGAGTTGAAGGCAGATGCTTAACCGGCTGAGCCACTCAGGCGCCCCCTTACACTCTGAATTTAGAACCTAATCACTGTATGAAAGAAAAAAGATGACCAGAAGGATATTTACCAAAATATTAACAATGTTAGAATTATAGTTGATTTTCATTTCCTTCCTTGGGATTTTCTGTTTTCCAAGTTGTCTGACAAGAAACATATTTTTAATCAGAAAACAAAATGTTGCTTAAAAATAAGTGGGTTAAAAGCTCTCCACAAGATAAGAAGAAACTAGGCCTTGACTTTAAGAGGGGTGACTCTGATCATGCCCTTCATATTCCTCCCCTCTGCAAGCTCTGATTCTGCCCCAGTTGGTGCCCCAACATGCAAGGACAGACAGTACATCGTCGCTAGGATACCATGCAGGAAAACCTGGCAAGAAGATTATTTTTACATTTACCTCCTCAGCTGTGCTTATAATGATGCTTTGAAGCTTAGTTACTAAAGGGTCCGAAATGAAGCAGCCATGCCCATCCGCTAATGGAGCTGTCCCCTACCCCTGAAACTCTACCAAATAAATAAGCTGAGAACATGTAAAGCACACACCCTTGGTCCTCAAGACTAAAAACTGTTCAGTCTGCTTTTCAAAGACCTGGTGGTGCCACCAATCAAACCAGTAAGGACCAGTAGGAAAAGAACAGGCCATAAATCAGACTGGGTTCAGCCAGAACTAGTTGGGTGATCTGTGCCTCAGACTCACCTCTGTTAAATACTCTAAAAAAGGCTCTAATTTTCTTTTAAGAGGGGTGAATAGAAAAGCATTAGGACAAAGTGAACAGCACTGTCAGTGTAGGGTGTTATTATTTAATGAAAGTATATTCTGGGATTTTTGGGGGGAAGAAGGGAGCTGGCTAGTTGTGGTAAACTGCAACTTGGCTCACCTTTCAAGCTTTCCAAGAAGCTGGGGTGCACTCCTACTGGATGTGGGAGGGGAGGTGGGAAAGACTATGGTGCGGACTTTTCCTGGGGCACAACTCAGGAGCTCTTAAGTCAAAAACAGAAGGCGAGTAGGATAAAAACTCCAAGGTGCAGGCCAGGTTTCTCAAAACACAATGGGCAAAAACCACCAGGGCAGGATCTAAAGATGAGGGATGCTTGTGTTACTTGGCCATTTAAATGTAATAATCAGTTAATCCCCTAACCAGGCATTGCCACTACCCATGGTCTCTGCTCAAAATAAAGCACGTGACAAGCCAGAGAAAGCTGCCAATAGGTTACATTTTAAATCCACCTAGAGTCTAATAAAGCTAATTTTACTGTTATGGTGTCTATTAAACATGGGGCCTTTGTTTAGAGAGTGAGTGCAGGGGAGGAAAGCTCAGACATCAAGGGCTAGGAATTTTGATCATTCCAGAACTGTTTCTGGGAAGGAAGTAATAAGAACAAACCTGATTTAAAAAAAAAGAACCAACCTGATTTTTTAAAAATAACTCGAACAGGGACACATGTATCAGAAAGTCTACTATTGTACAACTATCCAACCCCCTCGAGAACAGACCAGCCCCCCCACAGCCAGGCAACAGCTCAGGGACAGAAATAAGGCACTCTACTTCACCGTAAGTGGAAAACATTGAAAATACTGACCAAGGAAGCCAACTTGAACCTGGGAGTTGGAGCTTAAGGACCATTAAGATGGTGGGGGGGAAAGCCTACTTGCTCCATGGTCAGAGACCAAAGCCACCCAAATGAGTTTTGATAAAATAAATAACTAAATTTATAGCTTTATAAATTTTGTTAAATCAGGAAAACCATGGGGCACCTGGGTGGCTCAGTCGTTAAGCGTCTGCCTTGGGCTCAGGTCATGATCCCAGGGTCCTGGGATCGAGCCCCGCATCGGGCTCCCTGCTCAGCCAGGAGCCTGCTTCTCCCTCTCCCACCCCCTCTGCTTGTGTTCCCTCTCTCACTGTCTCTGTCAAATAAATAAATAAAATCTTTAAAAAAAAATCAGGAAAACCAGATCATAAAACATCTAAATAACTAGATCACATGTCTATGATCAGTGATCTTCATATATCCATTTTAATCAGAAAAACCTCCAGGTGACTGTTTAAAAACAGCAGATTCCAGAGGTCAACCCCTAGAGAACCTCAGGATAAAAGTCTAGGATGAGCCCAGGAATCTGCATTTAGCAAGCACCCCAGGTGATTTGGCTGTGTGTCACATGGAGCCCACACTTTGAGATACTTGATGCTAAAAGGCCAGGAGGGCCTACCACCTGTCTCCCCTTGCCTTCTAGCAGGCATCACCCTAGCAGGCATCACCCAAGCAGGCTTGAGTCAATTCAAAATTGAATCTGAATGAATCCAATTAATACCTCTTGTGAAACCTCAACAAAATTACAACAAAATTAGGGCATGATAAAGAATGCCACAGCAAGGAAAATACATGGAAGCACTTAGCACATAGGAAACGCTCTAAAACTGTTATCTTTGAAAAGGATGAGGAGAGTACACTTTTGATAGCTGTCTAGAGTCACCTTGTACTCATAAGCCAGGTATGAACTCTCTGAATTCACTAGTGTTATCACCTAAAAACTCCATGGACTCAGCCAGTCTGGAGTTAAAATTTGTGCTCACCCACTTACCAACTTTCTTCTTCCCTCAGCCACTATTTCTTCAGCCCAAAAATGGGATTAAAAATACCCACTCCCATGGTATTTGTTATGAGGATGAAATAACAGAATTGTGTAAGTGAATGGGACATAGTAGGTACTAAATAGTGGCGATCATTCATTTTGGCTAAATGTTTATTAGGGCCTTTTACAAGTCAGGCACTGTAGGCACAGAAGACACAGTAGTAAGTGATGAAAGAGACAGGGAGACAAAACAATAGATAGTAAATAATTTCAGAGAAACAGGGTTTGTCTCCCCCTCCAGCAGAGACTCTTAATCTCAGGAAACAAACTGAGGGTTGCTGGAGTGGAGGCGGGGGAGGGATGGGGTGACTGGGTGATAGACACTGGGGAGGGTATGTGCTATGGTGAGTGTTGTGAATTGTGTAAGACTGATGAATCACAGACCTGTACCCCGGAAACAAATAATACATTATGTTAATAAAAAAAAAAAAAAGAGGAAAAAAACAAAAAAAAAAAAAAAAAGAAAATGAAACAGGGGTGTCTGGGTGGCTCAGTCGGTTAAGCAACCAACTCTTGATTTCAGCTCGGGTCAGAGTCATGAGATCGAGCCCCACATTGGCTCCACGCTCAGCCCAGAGTCTGCTTGAGATTCTCCCCCTCTGCCCCTGCCCCCACTCACATGTGCACACGCTCTTTCTCTCAAAAAATTAGTATTTTAAAAAATGAAACAGTGATATGATAGAGTGATATGGGGGTTCGAGGTATGTATCAATAAAAGGCCTAAGATGTGTCATTTAAACTCAGATCTAGGGGACGAGCATTTTAGACACAAGAACAGGTGGGAACAAACAAAGTACATTCCTGGGACGGAAGGACAGTGAGCCTGGAAGTCAGTGACCAGCGGGGAGGACAGTAAGAGAAGCAGCTGAAGAGTCAGATAGCAAAGGTTAAGGAGGGCCATGTATTACCTGGTAGGAATTTGGATCCTCTTCCAAATGCAACAGGAAGCCATGGAAGGGGTTAAAAGCAAAGACTGTACTATGGAAGAGGCATGATCTAATTTGCTTTCTAAAAAGACTTCTGCAGCATTTATATGGAGAATAGCCTGGGGGTTGGGGACAATAAATAAAAACCTAGTATTTCCTTAGTGTTTAAACTATGTGCTCTGAACTGTCCAAGGAACTTTATATGTATGATCTTAAATCCTCATGAAAACTTGTATCATTATTATCCCCACTTTTCAGATGACAAATGCAGCAGGCACAGATCAGGTGACGTGCCCATCCCCGTAAGTGGAGGATCTAATATACAAACCCAGATGGTCTGACTGCAACTCCACTCCAATGCCTTAAAAAGAAGTGGGGAAAACCAGAGAGACTAGGTAAAAAAAACCACTCAGGAGTACGGGTGGCGGGTGGCAGCGGTGGGGGGGGGTTGGCTGGCAAGATGACAACAGTGTAAATGCTGAGGGCAAGTCAGCTGCGCAACATGTCTTGGCCGCAGTAGCTAACTCCACCACTGACAGGATTTATGACAGGGGTGAAGGAAGAGACAAGCAAAGAAGACTCCCAAGTTTTTGGTTTGAGCAAGAGTGGATGCCAGTGCAATTTCCTGAGATGATGAAGCCTGGGGGGAGAACAAATCCAAAGGGAGGGGAGGCATTAAAGTGAATCAAGAACTCTGTTTCAGAGGCACCTGGGTGGCTCAGATGGTTAAGCGTCTGCCTTCGGCTCAGGTCAGAATCTCAGGGTCCTGGGATCGAGTTCCACATCGGGCTCCTTGCTCAGCGGGGAGCCTGCTTCTCCCTCTGCCTGCCGCTCCCCCTGCTTGTGTGCTCTCTCTAATAAATAAATAAAATCTTTAAAAAAACAACAACAACAACAACTCTGTTTTGGACACATTAGGTCTGAGGAGTCTATTAGATGTCCAAGTGGAGAAGTCCGAAAGGCAGTGAGCTGTGGCAGCCTCCACTCAGGAATCTCATCACCACGTGACTCCTTAGTGTCTGTGTGTTTATGAGAGTGGGGGAAAGGGCTCTCCCAGCTACAGACCTTTCTGGTTGGTTGTAACAAGCAAGGGCAGAGCTGTATCTCAAAGTCAGCTTGCAACTTGCTCTGAGGCAGAAAGCACCCTGCCCAGCCCACCTTCTGTGGTCCAGTAAAGTCTGCATCCCAGCCCCATTCTCTCAATCAGCTTCCTGGGAGCCAGACTCAAGAGGCAACACACAGAGTCTAGAAGGTCCAGGAGGAGAAGCTGGAAATGGGAGCTGTGGAAGGAAGGTTATTGGGCATCTTGCTGGCTTCTGAAAAGGGGACCTTTGACCCCCTCCCTTCCACTTCAACAGTTTTTTTCAGTCCTCCTATCACTGAAGCCCATCCGGGTGTGAGTCCCTGCAACTGCTCACAGGGGCCTGAGTGCGATGATAATGAAAGAGTTTCCAAAATAAGCCTCCCACATTCAGGCTTCCCAAAGTCCCGGCTGGCGTCCTGGCTACAGCATTCCCAGAAAAATAGCAACCTCACTTGATAAAATTTGGTATTGAAGCCTCCTTGGTTCAGAGGAAATGGGTGTGTGCGTTAGAGGTCAGGTACAGGTTGGAAGAAAGAAAAAATGGCAACTTTTAAAGTTCAGCTGAAATGTCAGGAACATGAAGCAGCCCATGTTTACACAGAGATTTCCAAAACTGAGACCCGCTTCCAAGTAGCTGTAAAAAAAAAAATTGCTACATCAACTAGTCCAATGAAATGGCTTTTTAGTTTAACAGAAATAGACCTGGGCTGTTCTCATTCTCCTGGCGTCTTTAGGCTTAATCTCCTAACATATTTATACTCAACACTAGCTGATGCTGATTGTTTTATTTTTTATTCATATTTTATCCCTTTCCCTCCCATAAGCAGCCTCGAATCCACTGTGGAATAGGATAAAGCAATAGATGAATAGACAAATAGTGCACAGTCTTGACATTCCTGGATATTAAATTTACAGATCCACATAACCCAATAAAGGCTATTTATTGTGGCTATTAATTGGAGGTTGGGGGAGGAAATACCCCAATTAATATGTAAAACACTTTAAAAATCTGATCTCCTTATGTTTAAAAAAAAAGAGAGAGACTGAGTCTGGTAGTAATTAACACCTGCATTTTTTTGCATTTTTCATATTTTTCCATCCCTAATTATCTAAGCAATAATATATGGGGAAAATGGGGTGAAATCTTATGTCCTACATAGGTATGTATGATTTTGTGGCTCTTACCATTTAAACTGGGAACAACAGGATGCCAGTTCAACACTGTGATGCTTCATCTTCCAAATAAGAAGCTGTCAAAGTCACTGAAGGAGATCAGAGTAAGACTCAATCTAAATCTACCCACAAAGCTGGAATCTCAGTCATTTCTTGGCATGGGGAGGTGAAGGCATATGCTCTGGTGTCCTCCTAAACATAGGAACAAGCTCAAGAATATGAAATAGCCAGCAGCCTGGGAACACAACTTTGGAGACATAAAAATTATTAGGTTTTCTAAATCACTGACATGAGCCAAAATCCTAAGACTAGTGGGCCAAAGAGAACCAAAAGCCTCATCGCATTTACAAACATCCCCTTAAGTGCCTTCTTGGGAAACACACTCTCTAACATAAACCCGAATGTAGTAATTATTCAGGTCCCCATGTGCAGGCAGCAAATGTTTTTGAGGAGGCTCATTCTCAAGGGAGCAAAGGAAAAGCGGTATTTTTGACTAACATTTTTTATCACCAGAAGTCCCTGGAACCAGTGTCTTGGCACTTGAGAGCACACAATGATGACAGATGCTTATAATGTTCACCCTGAGGACTTAAACCTTGTAGAAGAACAGACAGATCAAATTATGCCTTGTTGTAGTTTGAACTGTGTTTCACTGCCTTCTAGGTTTTTGAGGATTGACACTCCATGCAAAACACGGTAGGTGGCAACACTGAGCCATGAGAACATTCCATGTGCCAACCTTGGTGAATAGAGAAAGTTTAATGTAATAATGAACTCCATTCTAAAAATTAGGTCTCTATTAAAATAATGACAACAGGCACAAAGTCATTAAAAATACATGCCTGACAAATCTGGAATCAAATGCACCATCAAATGTACTTCCTGGCATGCTGTCATTTCCCACCTGCACTCTACCAATCATTGGATAAATCCAATTACTCCTTGAGACAACCGAACTGTGCATCTCCTCTCCCCTTCTCCCTTGTGACTTTTATGAAAATAATATTCAACTTTAATGCACCTGCACTTCAGGAGACTATGTGACAAGAGCAATAAACATATATTCTGTGTGCAAAAACCAGCGAAAATGAGATCTGAGACTGCCTTTGCCAACCCCAGGTGTGGGCCTTCCTTCCCCAAAATCAAGAGGGACTGGAACATAACAGCTGTCAGAAAGCAGCAATGGCCTATGCCAGAAATACCCTGGCTGCTCAGCTCTAATTTCCAAGAGATTAAGAACCCATAACTCACACATACACTTATGGCTCAAGCTCAGACACAGCAGACAGAAAGGAAAGAGCATGCGTTCTGGAGTCAGACAGAACAACATCCTGACTTTTACCAGCTCTGTGACTAGCTGATTCTCTCCCCTGAACCTCAGTTTCCCTCATATGGTAGGACTGGCGGCACCATGTACCAAGTACCGACTACAGGATTGGACTTACAGCAGGTGCACGATACATTGGAGTTGTTATGATTAACAATCCCTGAAGGGCACCGTGGAATAAAATGAACTTGGGGATGTCCTGAGCACCATGGTGGTCAAGCTCTCTGGATAAAAGATAGTCTGCAACCTTGAAAGGGCCTCAATTTTCTATGAGAGGTACAAGGATCAGTCACATAAAAGCCCTGGCTGCTTTTGCCTCATACATGTGTGCAAACAAATACTTACAGAGATCTCACAGTGTGACAGGATTATGCGAAGCACAAAGACAATACGGCCTGGCCTCTTGAGGTTTATAGTCTAAGAAGAACACAAGCTTTCAAAATAAACACAGGAGTAGATATAAATGTATGTCTATGATGAGTACATACAGGAGAAGTACATGACCATCTGTAACATGGCCACCTAAAATGAGGAAACTGGCCCAGTCTGAGGAATTGCAGGAGGACGAGGGCTTAGTAAAGACAAAGAAGAAAGCTAAAGAGGACTTTGTTCCCACACCCTCAGTGGGCTCTATAAAGATATTTAGCTTAAAGGAGCAAAGTAGGAAGCTTTTGGCTTCCTCTTAATGAGTAGGATGTTTTTCCTAACAGTAAAATCCAGAAAACATACTATTCCCTTTTTGTTTTGGCTGCCAGGAAGCTCTAAGTCAAATGTGAAGCTCAACCCTTAATGCATGAGTATTTCTATGCTCCCCAACCCCCTTGGTTTGTCTTCTTCCTCTTACTTATATTTTCTCTGGTCCTGATTTCAAATTCTTATTTCTATTTTATCATTGTATCTAGTGTTCATGGATCTTGGGTAGAAGGAAGCAGGATAAAAACAGAGACTTATTAATACTCTTCCTAAGGCTAAGGGGCTGAGCTGGAAAGAATTAACAGAGTGCCCTTTGTATCCCTGCCTGGCGTGTTACCCCAGCGGCAGAAAAAGACATGTGGCTTGGTCTACTTTTGTACAAGCAGTGCGTTCCTGGTGATTGTGTGATCTAGCACAGTGGTGCTTTTTCCCAGAGCCACTTTATCATGTTACATTTCTATCCTAACAAGCAGCTTTCCTTTAGCTCATTTTTCCCTGAAACATTCACTGACCTATATTTACAGTGAACCTATATTCTGGATATTCCAGGATAGGAGCTCCCTTCTCTCCCCACCCCCACTTTTTTTTTAATAATTTTCTGCTTAATAAAGACAGCTCATTAAATATATAACTGGAGTATTCCCTTTATACCTCTGAAAGACATGATATACACATACAAATCCCTCATCAGGACATACATCATGATTTTTGGATCAGAAAACAGTCATTCTTCTCCTGCGATGAATTGATGTTCTCATGTTGAAAGTTGAAAACAGATTAGAGATGAGCAGTGAGACAGGCTGTTACTGATTTTCAATGTGCCATTTATTTGCACCATTTAAAAAAAATAGGATGTTTTATGAGTAAAAGGTCCATTTCTTATAGAAAACTCAATTCCTCTTCCTGGGAAGATAAAATCTTTGTAAATGATAGACATAATTCCAAGAACTGCAGATTGAGATGCTGTTCTTCTTATTGGGTCCTGGCCCCCTTTATATGATGAAAACTTTAAACTATCTCATTCAGGACAAAAATACATAAACACAATTTCAGACAGTTTGAGGGGATTCAAGGACCTCCTAAAGGTCCATTCATTAACTTCTTGGGTACTCTCCCTAAAAATGGAGCAAATATCCAAGGGTGCTCAAGGCAGCGTGTGGCAAGAACCCTTGAAAAAATAAATGCTATAAATAATAGTTATACATAACATCGATAAGAGCTATGAAGATTAATAAAAAATGAATATGAAATTACTTCTTAAATTCACTTTAGTAGTTTTAAGTGTGTCAATTTAAAGAAAAATACTGGGGCGCCTCGATGGCTCAGTTGGTTCAGGTCATGATCCCAGAGTCCCGGGAGTGAGCCCCACATCGGGCTCCCTGCTCAGTGGGGAGCCTGCTTCTCCCTCTGCCCCTCACCCTGCTCTTGTGCTCTCTCCCACTCTCTCTAATAAATAAAATCTTTAAAAATAAATAAATAATAAACAAGTAAATAAATAAAACCCTGCAGATGCAGCCTAGAAGTCACTATACAGGTGTCCAACCCCACAGATTGTACACCAAGAGCAAACCCTCACATAAACTACAGACTTGGGGTCATAATGACATGTCAGTGTAGGCTCATCAGTTGTAACAAATGTGCCACTCTGGTGGGGGGTGCTGTGATGGGGTAAGCTGTGGATATATGAGGGAAAGGAGTATGTACGGGAGGGTAAATTCTGCTCAATTTTGCTGAGAACCTAAAACTGCTCAAAAAAATAAAGTTTATTCTTTTTAAAGATTTTATTTCTTTTATTTGACAGAGAGAGAGGGAACACAAGCAGGGGGAGTGGGAAAAGGAGAACAGGCTTCCCGCGGAGCAGGGAGCCCAATGCGGGGCTCAATCCCAGGACCCCGGGATCATGACCCGAGCCAAAGGCAGATGCTTAACGACTGAGCCACCCAGGCACGCCATAAAGTCTATTTTTTTAAGTCCCTCTCATAAAGCAATACATTCAAGGCCACTTTCCCCTCCTTTTTCTCTTCTTGTGTTCCTCCAGACCAGCTAGCTTGGCAACACACGTTCCCATGTCACTCTTAGCCCTCCTGGCTTTCCTTCTATTACGAGCCAGAGGATGCCTGGTCTGTGGCAGATTATGAAGGATGAAAGGCTGCCTGGGCATAGCAGACATGTGTGGGGTGAAGGGGATTTCCCTGAGCTGCCTGGACAGAGGTATCTGACCAGGGTGAATGACAAAGACCAGTTACATTTCACTGACACCCAGGATCTCGTGAGACCCAGACATCGCCACAGGAAGTGAGTCAGAAACCCAGGAAAGCAGACAATGGTCCCACGTTTGCCAAACCAAAGGCAGGGCCACAGGGACCTGAGCAAGAAGGCTAGGGAAGAGCCACCACTCGGACTGTCTGTGTGGGTCTGTCTCGCCCTCACAAACAACCAGGACCTTGGTCTCCCCTGCTGGGCTACGGTTTCTAAGAGAAGGACCGCTTGTGTCTTCTCAGCCCTGTATCGCCAGGTCCTAGCACGGTGCCTGGCACATAGCAGACACTTTGAGGGAATGGAAGAACTGGGCTACTTTAGGGGGAAAAAAACCCAAAAGATCACATCTTTTCTCTTCTGCCCTCTGGTGGCTAGCAGGTGCTCTATATCCGCAGATGCTCAGGAAATGGTTCTTTTAAAACCAAATAAACTGCCTGATATAACAAGTGTTTTTTTTTTTTTTTTTGGAGGAGGAGATGATGATGATGATGATGATGATGATGATGATGAAGAATCCAGCAAATAAGTGCCTTTGTTTTTTCACTCCCTGTAGGCAAGTCCGGAGTGGCCAACAGCTGAAGAAGTGATTGAGACCAAAATTAAAAGCTGGCTGCATCTCCCAAGGCTGGCCGAGGGGTCCAGACACAGGCATGCTCCTCCACTGGTCACCTGGTTCTGAAGTCATCTCCATCTACTCCAACCCCAGAGAAGGACAGGTGTGACACCAAGCCTGGGTGCCCTCTACTCTCTGGATAAACAGTGTGGTGACAGAATGACCCACCTCTCTCCAACTCAACCCTGAGGCCTGCCTCCAAGAAATAACTACACTCAGGAGAAGAAAAGTACTAGAGTAAAGTCTGTCACAGCAAATGCCCCCACCTGGCTGGGTGGGGCAGAGTGCCTCCAAGGTCACCAGTTGCCCTTTAGAATGAGTGCCCCAAGGTGCTGGGATGATCAGGTGCCCCTCCCTAGGGCTTCCTTACACAGTTGGACTATATGTCGATGATTAAACAAAGCCTCCATAACCTCAGAGCTCACAACCACAAGGCCCATCCCTTTGCAACATCACCAATAATGAGTGACTCACTACCTCTCAAAGAAACTCACTACATCTTTGGGCAGCTATACTGAAATTCTGGATCTCTGTTGTTTTGTTTCTGGAAAACTATATGGTTTACAAGGCATTCCTGAACAACCTTACTTATAGAGTGGGCACCACAGGAGAACGTGAGTCAATTTCCCTTTCCACCAGCCTGGGGAATTTTTCATTTAGAACCACCGACTTCCAGAATCTCTATAGCTAGAAGCAATGGTAATAATAGTTAACCTTTATAGAACACTTCCTAGGACTTAAGCATATGCTGAGAGCTTTACAAGCATTATCTCACTTAATACACTGAAAGCTCACACTCTCCTTTGAGTAAGATATTACTTGTTAACTTCTTTATATGTGAGAAAATGAAGCCTTGGGGAGTTAATATAACTTGCCCAAGGTCACACAGTACCAGGTGAGCTAGGAGTGAAACCCAAGGTTTTCCATTTGCTTTGTTTTGTTTAAGAAAAAAAAAAAATCTTACTGTCAAAATCCAATAAATAAAATGAAGCAGCAGTCTGTGAAGGCTCCTAAGGCAGTGACATACTTTGGTAATTATAATTAATAAATACACTTTGAATTCCTCTACTAAAAGTGCTTCTCTCCCAGGAGTTTTACTGCTTTTTTACTGCTGTGCCCAGTGCTTAGAACGGCACCTGGCACATAAAAGACACTCAAAAAATATTGCTGACTGAATGAATCCAATGTTCACTGAGTGTTTACTATCTTCCAGGCACTGTTCTAAGAATCCTACAGGTTTAACTAGCTCGATTAACCTCACAAGAGGTTCTATTATCCATTTTACAGATAAGGAAAGTTAGGCTCAGAAAGGTCAAGTACATTTCCCAAGGTCACACAGCTAGTAGGTAGCAGAACTGGAATTCAATCTGGAGTCAGACTTATACCCTTTTAGCTATATTGAGCCATTTATTTCCTTAGTGTATAGCAGGAGAAAGATCTGAGACCTACAGATAAAAGCCTGTTTGCCACAGAAATAGTTAATGGCAGAGAAGCTGGACTTTTACTATGAACTATTTGTGCACCAGATGTCCTGCCTTTTTATTTCTCATAATTCCACCATGAGGCAGACACAAGAGCTTTTAGCACTGCCACTTCAGAGATGAAGAAAATGCTCTGAATTCCCAGGAATGCTGCCATTTAGAGAGCAAAATCAGTGACCAGTGCCCACTCCAACTTGGCCATTGCTAAATGTGTTTTTCTCAACCTCACCGCTGAGTTCCTGGCTGGGTCTCACACACAGTCATCACAAAACTCGGTAACATCAGGGGAAGAGAGACAGAAAGCAGAGGGCCAGGGAGAGGCCAAAAATGATTAGAAAAAGGGTAAGCAGTGCTGTCACCGCTGTATCACAGCGGTTTCATCCCAAGCCCACAGTTAAAAAATGAACAGCAGTGTCCACTATACATTGCTGTCTTCTGGGCTTTGCAGCTCTGCAATAAAAATCTGATCTGAGCAAAGCCATTTCCCCACTTAGGCTTTCTTCTTGCCCCTCCCAGAGATGTTAGAAAAGACTCTTAAAATTAGGAGAGGAGGGGGGTGGGGGAATGGGTTAGCCTGGTGATGGGTATTAAAGAGGGCACGTTCTGCGTGGAGCACTGGGTGTTATGCACAAACAATGAATCATGGAACACTACATCAAAAACTAATGATGTAATGTATGGTGATTAACATAACAATAAAAATTATTTAAAAAAACATTAAAATTAGGAGAGGAGACACAAATGCCCTTTGGACTGAATTTCATGAAATCTCCACTTCAAAAAAAAAGCAGAACAACACTTCAAATATTCAAGGTCAAGTTAAATGATTTGGAATAACTGCTCGGTATGTCCATTTCAAATGTAAAGCCCACCTTTTGAATTTGCAAACAGATGAAACATTGTAAACTTTTTGAACCGGCCCCCAAAATTGACTTAAACCAGAAAGCCGCACCGTCTGATGAAATACAAGGCAAGCCACATCACGCAATTTTAAACTTTCTGGTAGCCATATTAAAAAAGGTAAAAACTAGTGAAATTAATTTTAATAATATACTTTAACTCAGTATTTCCAAAATATTATCATTTTCAACATGTAATCAGTATAAAAATTATTGATACATTTTACATTGTTTTCATTAAGTCTTTCAGATCTGGGATGTATTTCGAACTCAGAGCACGTCTCAATCCAGACTAGCCGAATTTCGAGTGCTCAATAGCCACATGCAGCTAGCGGCTACCTTTCAGGATGGTACAGACCTCTAGCTTTCAACTCCTTAATCATAAATGCCTGGCATAGTCTCTCCCACCACCTGATACAAGAAAGTATGGAAACAGACCCAAGCTCAGAATCAGAGGCTTTAAACAGCAAAAAAAAATTGCTGTTAGGCCAAAGCACAGGCTCTTGCTCCTTATTTTACAACATTAAATCCTATGAGAAGGAACCACAGGCTTAAAAGATAATGTGTGCAGGGGTGACTCTGATTAAATTGTTAGGGGAAGAAATGAGACTGAGAGGAAGAGACTGTCATAATGAATTAACAGAAAGGATAATCCCTTACCTTCAAGGAGCCCACATACAAGTGCTCTCACTCATCATCTCGTCAAACACCACACCTGATAAGCCTGGGACTCGGAGGGCCTAGTAACCAGCAGCTCACTCGGGTAGACAGAGGCAGTACCAGGAGAAGCTAAGCCTAGTACTTGGCCACAGAGCCCTGGTTCTGTCCTAGGTTCCCTAACTGAGCTGCAAAACAGAATTGTCTGGAGGCACTTATTTAAAACACAGACTTCCAGGCCCTGCCCAGATCTACTGGATCAGCTTGGGGGAAGGGAGAAAGGGAGGACCCCAGGATCTGTATTTTTAAGACATTTCCCAGATGATTCTGATATTGCCTCACTTCGGGAATGACTGTACCAAACCACCTTGTATTAAGATGTATTAAGTATTAAAGTACTATTTTGCCTCTCCTTAAAGTATTAAAATGCCTTTCCTTAAAAAAAAAAAAAATCCAACATGCAAAAACCCACACTTGACAAACAGGGTGTTACTCTTCATCTAGCAGCGTTGCACTGTTGGGTGTTACTCCTTTCATTTATGCCGAAGCATGTTGCAACAGACAGGTTTATAAGACTTGGAGAATTCATGCTGAACAAATTGTTGATGTTTGTCTCTACACTTTCAGTGACTTCCCTCCAAGGATCCTAGAGAAAGTTTCTTCTCTGATTTTGATAATAATTATAATAGCCAATATTTATTGAACAAATATACATTATCTCATTTAATCCTTAATAACAATCTTATGAGGCTGATGCTATTATTATGCCTTACCCAATTTACAGATGAGGAAGCTGAGGCTCAGAAGAATTAATACTTTTTTTTTAAGATTTATTCATTTATTTAAGAGAGAACAAGCGAGCATGTGGTAGGGAGGGGCAGAGGGAAGAGGGGGAAAGAGAATCTCAAGCAGACTCGGCGCTGAGCGAGGAGCCCAACATGGGGCTTGATCTCACAACCCTGAGATCACGACCTGAGCTGAAACCAAGAGTCAAACACTTAACCGACTGTGCCATCCAGGCGCCACAATAAGAGTTAATACTTTTAAACAAGCTTAATTTGAATTAGGTCTGTTTACAAAGCATCACTATCATTATCCCTCCTAGTAGTCAAAATCGATAGGTTTCATTCCAGCATCTAATGTATTCTCATCTTACACGATGAATGACCATTAACACATCCAGCCCAGGTGCCCCTCCTCTGTTATCCCACAGCCCACCAAACTTACTCCTGTACTTGACTGTTGTCTGCCTTCTCCAGTAGCCTGGGGGTTAAGAATTGTACCTCTTTCTGTCACATGTATCTATGTACCTGGGAACTTCACAAAATCCTGTAGTACTGGGTAAGCGTTAGATGGATGGATACAGGCCTGATAGATCATTGGACTTTATCAGCTAAATAAATGGAAGCTCCATAAAGTTACTAAGCAGGGAACAGAATAAAATCTTTGGTCAGGAGTATCTGGTGCTCTCTGGAGGTGAGGGGCTGCAAGGGGACATGGGGGAGGTGGGGTGGGAGCCCTACAGATATCAGATCTGAAGGGAAGACGGCTTAGTGCCAGAATAAAAAAGGCTGTATTAAAAGGCAGTTTCAAAGGGCGCCTGGGTGGCTCAGTTGGTTAAGCGACTGCGTTTGGCTCGGGTCATGATCCTGGAGTCCTGGGATCGAGTCCCACATTGGGCTCCCTGCTCGGCGGGGAGTCTGCTTCTCCCTCTGACCCTCTTCCCTCTCATGCTTTCTATCTCTCATTCTTTCTCTCTCTCTCAAATAAACAAATAAAAATAAATAAATAAATAAATAAATAAATAAATAAAAGGCAGTTTCAAAGGAATCAGAGATCTGGGTGTAGGAAAAGGCTAGACCATGAGCCCAGTAAGGACCTGACTGGGAACAGAAGTCCTACAAAATCTCCTACTTTCACTCTCTGGCCTCAAAGGGCATCACTGTTTTGCTCCTTCATTTCGGTGACTGGTACTTTTGGTTTTGTTTTTAAGAAAAAAAGCATTCCCTGACTGGCAATCCCAGTCTGTTCACTGATCGAGCCACAGAAAGGAGCCAGCCAGATTCCCTCCACTGTGGTTTCCTTAGCCTCCTCATATAGGGGGAGCCAGACCTCCACTGTGGGGAAGTTCCTCACTTTCCCCAGGCCTCCTCACGGGGGCAGCAGGAACCGTCTGTGGTGCCACCCTCGCTCTCCACAAGGGGCGCTTCTGTTGCGGGCTCCCACAGCCCTCACGGGGCTAGATGAGGAAAGGTGGGCAAAGTTGACCAGGGAAGCTGGCACCCATGTGGGCAGGAGCCCAGTCAGCCTGGGACTGAGGCTTCCAGGCTTCCTCCCAGTGCCTTCTCCCAAACAGTCTAGTCACTGAATTACCAGCCCTGAAGAGGACTGGACACCCCCACCTGCAGAGACCCCAACCCTGAGACCCTCCCCTCTTAAAGTGTGAAACCCTTTTTCCTCACTTCATATCACAAAGCAGGATTATACCAACCTTAAAGTGAGGGGGGGATAGGAACTTTGAAATTGGACACCCAAAATTTTTAGGGTTCGGGTATCACTGGGATTTTTTGTTTGTATTGACTTTTTTGATGTGTTCAAAGAATTTCACTTCAAGTGTCTCCCAAGAGGTTCACAGAAACGGGATGCACAGAGGGTGCCACAAGCCTGCCCACAAAGCCCGACTCCGGTGCCTAATTAGAATGGCAAATCAGGGTATTTGAAGGCAAATCAGGTTTTGAAGTGAAATTTCTGTAGAAAACAGCAAAGAGTACTCATTACTGACAGGCCCCAACTTGCTGTGGGTCTTAATGAGCATTCTGTTCGACTCTGGCTCTGGCAACACACACCCACCGCACACTGCAGACTTAGGGGAACATCCCTCAGCCACCTCTCTTCTCTGTAAGGTAGTTTCCTCTCTACTGATCAAAGTGGAGTTAGAAGGAGTCAGTCTCAAGTTCAAAAAACCCTCATTCCAGCTGAGGAATTCAAGGGCCCCTAATCCCTGGGTGAAAGGACAAAGTGACTGTGTTATCTGGGCTGATGGTTCCAAAATGCAGCTACGTCAGCATCAGCAAGTACCCTTGGGAGCTTGTGGAGAACACAGACACCCAGACCCCACCCAACCTGCAGAGCTGTAGCGTTACCAAGCCCCTTTGGTGACCACCAAATAGGCTACTGTTTTCTCAACTAAAAGCACATCCAAATGTATCAGAATGTCCTGCATTACCTCCCCCTCCATTTCCCTCACACCAGGAAGGCGACAGCAGTGGTAGCAATGAGGAAGAAAGGATAGGTAAAACAGTATCTGCACAATGACCCATGTATGTACACACACACACACGTATGTACACACACACACACACGGCTGGGGAAACTGTGAGGCAGGATGAAGGGGACACACACACACACACCATCCCAGGTTCTCCAGCAAATTCACAAGAGCTGGAAAAGACATTTAAAAGCACAGAAATTTAGGGCGCCTGGGTGGCTCAGTTGGTTGAGCAACTGCCTTCGGCTCAGGTCATGATCCTGGAGTCCCGGGATCGAGTCCCACATCAGACTCCCTGCTCAGCAGGGAGTCTGCTTCTCCCTCTGACCCTCTTCCCTCTCATGCCCCGTGCCTCGGACTCCGGCCGGGAAAGGACTGAGCAGGGTTGGCTTCGGGGGGCGGTGGGGGCGGAATGGAGGGGCTTCTCTGAGCCAGGCAGAGGAGTCCCCCAGCCCCGGGCCCCTCTGTCCCCTTCCCTTCTCTCTCTCTCAAATAAATAAATAAAATCTTTAAAAAAAAATAAAAGCACAGAAATTTGAAACAAGAAGATACATTCTCACATCAAACTGTAGGGAAAGGTTTTAGAACTTGATCGTGAGCACCAGAGTTCTCACTGCCCTCTCCAGGAAGCCCTTCCCTACCTCCCCCACTCCTGAGGGACATCCTCAACACAGAGAGGGAACAGCAGGCCCTGCAGGTAACCGGTGCACACAGAGACCCACACTCCAGTCTCCTCAGCAGCATCTTTACAGCAGGAAGTCAGCCTCCTCAGCATGGTGCTCAAGCCCTCACGACCTGAGTCTGTCTTCTTCTGCTTCCCCTCATGTATCCACCAACACAGACTCCTTGTCATCCCCACACACTGGATTTCTCACCTCCATGCCTTGTTCCCGTTGGCTCCCCCTCCCAGAAAGCCTCCCAACTGCCCCTCTCTTTATGCTCTGTCCACCTCTATTTAGCAAGCCCTATCTATCCACCCATTTCAGTGTGACCTGTGCCACTTCCTCTGAGCTCCCCTCCCATTTACCACTTCACAAAAGCCATGACTTCCATCCAGGTCCCATCTGCCCTACAGGTGAGAAGAGATGGACAGCAATCCAGCTCACCTCTCAGGCCTCATCTAGAAGACACCTGATGCTCAGCAACTGAAATGCATTTATAAGCTTGACCCTTAAACCAGAAGTTGAGATTTCAGTGAGAATAAGATCACCGGCATAGGGCGGAGCCGGGGGGGTGGGGGGGTGGCGCGTGGGCGGGGGTTGCTTGTTTAAAATGCAGACTCCAGGGGTGCCTGGGTGACTCAGTGGGTTAAGCGTCCAACTCTTGGTTTCAGCTCAGGTCATGATCTTGAGGTTGTGGGATCAAGCCCTGCGTTGGGCTCTGCACTCAGTGGGGAGTCTGAGATTCTCCCTCTCCCTCTGTTCCTCCTCTCTCTCTCTCTCCCCTCCCTTTCTCAAATGAATAAATAAAAACTTAAATCAATCAACCAATCACAGACTCCAGAGTCATACTCCCAGAGACTCTGGTTCAGTAAATTTGGAAAGGGCCCAGGGGCCCCTGGGTGGCTCAGTCGTTGAGCATCTGCCTTCGGCTCAGGTCATGATTCCAGGGTCCTGGGATCGAGCCCCACATCGGAAGCCTGCTTCTCCCTCTCCCACTCCCCCTGCTTGTGTTCCCTCTCTCTCTGTGTCTGTCTCTGTCAAATAAATAAATAAAATATTAAAAAAAAAAAATTTGGAAAGGGCCCTGAAACCTGTGTTTTTAACAAGTAAGGCATTGGGCGCCTGGGTGGCTCTATTGGTTAAGCATCTGCCTTTGGCTCAGGTCAGGATCCCAGGGTCCTGGGATCGAGCCCCACATCGGGCTCCCTGCTCAGTGGGGAATCTGCTTCTCGCTCTTCCTCTCCCTCTGCCCCTCTCCTCCCACTCATGTTCTCTCTCTCTCAAATAAAATAATATTTAAAAAGAAAAAAAGGCATCATACACACCTGAATCTGATGCAGTTTGTGGAAAACACTTTGAGAAACACCACTAAGCAGTTAACTTACAACAGATCCCAAAAAATTGTTCATTCCTGTATTCCAATGTCCCACTATATGCCTGTACTAGGCCCCTGGGGAAATAAAGAGAATTAAGAATTGGATCTTGCCTGAGAGTATAGCACAGGACCTAAAAGACATGAATATAAATCACCACAGAAAACCAAAGTACAAGAAAGACAGTAACGTGGAGCATCTGGCTGCCTCAGTCAGTAGAGCATGTGACTTCAGGGTCCTGAGTTCAAGCCCCACATTGGTTGTGGAGCTTACTTAAAATTAAAAAAAATTTTTAAAAAGAAACAAATGCCATTGGAGTAGAGATATCATAAGCCACAGAAATTCAGAGAGAGAGAAACCAAACTGGAGACAGGAGAGGGGAGCAGAGGGGAGAGAGACCGGAACAACAGCCAAGGTAAGGTTTTGAGAAAGAGAGACTGGTCAATAAAGTCAAAGAGTGAGGGGAACTAGGCTGGATAGTAGCCTTTGGGCTTGGTGAATAGGAAGCCAAGCAGATCTCAGAGTGGAGTGGGGAACACAAACCAGACAGTGAAGATGGAGTGACTGAGTGTGTGGAGGCAGAAGAGGGCCACAGAGAAGGGAGAAGTCAGAGTCAGAGGGTGGCAGAGAGCTGAGAGGGGTTTCCGCTCACTACAGACCATGGCCCTAGAATCTGTGAGGTGAGACCATGAGAACCAATGGGCATGGCCATGATTACCACTGCAGGTGAAGTCTCAGGTGACGGCCGAGGAGCCCTCAAAGGAATGGAAGAACAGCTCCCACACCAGTGCTGGGAAGAGATGCCCCCTGTGGAGAAGCTTCCAGGGAACCAGTCTTCCTGGCACAAAGCTGTCCCTGATGTTCCAGGGAGCTAGACAGAAAGGGATGTGAGGAGCAACTCCTTCAGGCCATCAGGGGATCAAAAAGGCTGTGCATAACCAGAAAGGAGCAATTTCCCTACTTCCCTGACCTTTGAGAAGATCAGATTGATTTTTCTTTTTCATGAAAGAAAACCTCTACTGGATACAGAATAAAGTCCAGACTCCTAGGCACGGTCTGCATGGCCCAATCTAGTGCACAAATACCCACGAGACCTGACCTGCCACTGTGTCCCCATGGGTAGTTTAGCCTCACCCACCTTGGCCACACACACACCACCTAACCGTCCCCTCAACCTGAGCCTTTCACACCTCCAGGACAATGCACACAGGGTTACTTTGCATGGAACCCCTTCTTCCAAACATCTTTTCCTGACTCAGGTACCCTTGCCTATTACTCCCAGGCCTTTAAACCCCACATCAAATGTCTCTTCTTACCCCACCCCTCACCCCACCTCCCTGTTCACATTTCCCCAACTACTCCCTCCTCTGAGTTGCCACAACACTCAGAGAATTCTTCCGTTTTGGCACTCATTACACCGGGTATAAATCATCTGTGAGCTCCCTGAAGGCAGGGAACCAGTCTTACCTACATCCCCAGCATCCTTTTATTACTATTTTAAGGAATATTCACTGAGTGGCCAAGGTTGGAGAACCACTACCCTAGAGAACCACTACCCTGTAAGACACAGGGAGGTGAGGGAAAGCTTCATGGAGGCTTGAGCTATGTCCTGAAGGCAAAGGATTAAGGTGCCAAACACACAAGAGGGGACAAAGAAAGAGCACTCTAGGCATATGTGAAGGCATAGAAATAATACATCTAGTTTCCACTGGATTATAGATTTTGATAGACAAGTCTTAAACCTTGCTCTTCACAGCAATCAGCTCATCACCTTATATTAGGTTATTGACTAAATGAAAGAGTAAGTGAAGGAACCAGAAAAAGTTATAAAGTTCTTTTGTGAATGCTAATGTGACTGTAATTTACAAGAAGTCTTAAGGTTCTAAGATTTTGTGCCTATATATATATATATGAACAATTATGTGCACCACCCCAATTTAAAAATTAAGTAAGGTAGACCAAATGATAAGGACCAGGGCTTTTCAGAATGGTAATACACTTAGATCCTTGATCACATGTTTAAAATGTAAGATTTCATTTTATGCTCTATGTATCTTTATACTGAAATAGAAGAACTTCTACTGACAAAGTTTACATTAGAGCTCTTTACTAATTAGCTTTTTTTTTTTTTAGAGCGGGGGGGTCGGGGACAAAGGGAGAGGAAGAGAGAGAATCTTAAGCAGGCTCCACGCTCAGCACAGAGCCAACAGCTAATGCAAGGCTCAATCTTACAACCCTGAGATCATGACCTGAGCTGAAATCAAAAGTGGGACACTTAACCGACTGCATCACCCACGTGTCCCTACTAATTAGCTTTTAATGTTTGAATAAATAGTACTGCATTTATAAACACAATTTAAGCTACCTGCTAAAGGAAAATTAACCTGGTTGACTGGACAATGTTTTTCTAGTTTGTGTTTATTTCTGTGGTTCAAATAAATGAAAAGTCTACTATTTACTCTGCAGGAAAATGCAAAGCAGATTTAGAGGGTGCTTATGTTTTTCTTTCCCTCTCCCCTCAAGAAACTGGTAAGACAGGAATGTGCCAAATTGCACCAAGTCTCTAAAAGAATAATTTGGCCTTTATCATGATTAGAAAGTTGACTCACCAAACAGAAACTTATAGAAAGTTCAGAAACTGACCCCTCAGGCCCACAGGAAGCTAACCTGAATCGAGGCGTGAGAATGGAAGTTCAGGGTTTCACTGGGTAAAAAGCAGGCTTCACACAAAGGAAACTCCACAAGGTAAGAGAGATCTGTAGGGTTCCTGCCTGTATATATTGTGTTAATAATAACAAATCATGAAATAAAATAAAAACATCACCATCAATGTTCTCTTACCCAGCACTATCGACGCACAGAATAAAAAACTAATAAGATGTTGTAGTTATTTGAAAGAGCAAAAAAGTCCTCCAAATAAATCTCGTTGGAAAAAAAAAAACAACAAAAGAGTTAAATATTAACTGATACCTTACAGTTGCCTAATGCTTTATTTTCATACACATTATTTCATTTGAAAGTCAGTTTCTACAAATGTCAGAACTTTTACTTCCCTTACTTATCAGATGAAATTTTTTATTTACTCAAATATTTCCCAAACTGGTATATACAAAGCACTATGCGAAGCACCATAGAGAATACAAAGAAGAACATCTAATTTCCTAACTAAACCTGGGCCTAGGCTGCGGCAGGTAAACAAGAGACTTACTGAATGAATGAAAGATGAATGAGAATGAGTATTCCCAGAATACTCTCCCCGTACCCATCAATAAAACAACTTCCAGGGGCGCCTGGGTGGCTCAGTCGTTAAGCGTCTGCCTTCGGTTCAGGTCATGATCCCAGGGTCCTGGGATCGAGCCCCGCATCGGGCTCCCTGCTCCATGGGAAGCCTGTTCTCCCTCTCCCACTCCCCCTGCTTGTGTTCCCTCTCTTGCTGTGTCTCTCTGTCAAATAAATGAATAAAATCTTTAGAAAATAGGGTGCCTGGGTGGCTCAGTTAGTTAAGCGACTGCCTTCGGCTCAGGTCATGATCCCGGAGTCCCGGGATCGAGTCCCACATCGGGCTCCCTGCTCAGCAGGGAGTCTGCTTCTCCCTCTGACCCTCTTCTCTCTCTCTCAAATAAATAAATAAAATCTTTAAAAAAAAATCTTCAGAAAATAAAAAAATAAAACAACTTCCTACCCATCCATCCTTCAAGGCCTGGTTCAAATGCTGCTTCCAACTGAGCCTATCCCATGGAATGGATCCATGCCCCACATCCCCCACTGTGTTTGCCACATTCTATACAAATCCTCCTGAGCACGCCTGTTACATTACAGTTGTTTGTGTATCTGTTTGTCCCTCCTGGACTCTGACATCTTGAGGGGCCATGATTTATTCCTCTTTGATTCCCTAGCATTAACTGAATTAAGTCAGTTGTTTACAGACTAAAAGAGAAGATAGTATATATACACTTAAGCTCAGAATCAATGAAGCTTAAAGAAAATTACTGATCTAGATAGAATTCTAAGGCTTTTTTTTCTCCAGTCCATGTCAAACATGAGTGAGCAATTCATAATATCCGTAATAGTAAAGACTGCCCCTCAAATAACTGTACAATGGCAGAGGGGAAGGATGGAATTTTAAGGACTACTCTCAGTTATCTAGGTAGGCAGGCTTAATGAGCCCACACAAGGGATTTAAAATGACTGGGGCATGGTCAGAGACCCAGTTGCCTAGAAAAGGGGAGATTTTAGAGACCATACACAGCAATTTAGAAATTAATGTGGATGGAACCACACCCAGTGATCTAGTTTGTAGGAGTATGTTCTTTTTGTATATACCCTAGAGGGACCAGGCTCTGTCATAATAGAGCAGCTGAGAGCATAATAGAGCACACACAGTGCATGTGTGTGTGCGCGCATGCTCACACAAGGGCATGTTGAATGCTCACTCTGTAACAGGCACTGTGCTAGGCTTGGAGAAAACAGTCATCACTGATGGCCCAGCAAGTGCAATTCTGAAAGGGGCACAAATGCCCAGGGCAACTCAACACTCACTAAGTACAGACAATCTGATTCCTAGACAGGAGCAGTGCCTTGCCTAAAGTCACACAGCTAATTAATGGCACAGCAAAGATAAGACTTGACTTCAGTCTTCCTCCAATCAGCATCCCCGGCTCACAAGGCCACAGTAGGAGTCAAAGGTGGCTCATGTTTTAATAACACCTAATCCAGGTCTGTGACAAGGATAAAGGAAATCGTGCCAGTCTTGAATTCTGCAGGAGGTCTGAAGCCTCTCCAGGAAGCCTATTCCTGGCTGTGCCCTCACCACAATGTCTACAGGGACCTCTCACAGCCAGCCTTACTCTGGCACTTCCTGCACCTGGGTGAGAGACAAGAAGTAGCAAATCACCTTTACTGAGGTGTCTGGCAGTTACAAGTTCTGCAAGCACTGGCCAGCCTTGTCAGCTCCATCTAAAGTAGTTTAACCAGTCTCTGCAAAAGTTATGCTGCCCTTGAAGAACAGAAAGATTCTGCAAAAACAGACCAGATGATCCCAAGGGAAGAGGCAGGCTTAAGTGCTGCCTTCATGCAGTGTGAGGCACTATCACCTTGCAGGGTTTAAGGTAGCATGTGTCACCCTTGCTAAGGAACTGCTTTGATGGAGAGACAAAACTTTCCAAAAAGCAACAGGGAGCCCAAAGATTAGAGGCAAGAGTCTTTCATTCAAGGAGACCCCCCAAAAAAAGAAAAAATAAAAAGAAAGATTTTACTTCACAATGACGTCAAATTAAACTGCGTGGATATATTCAAGAACACATATCCTTGCTAATCTGAAATACAGAAAGAAATTTACGTACAAAGATGTTCAACACATTATTACCTGTAGGCATTAAAAAACTACAAACCACTTCAGTGTCCAGAAGCAAGGGATAGATAAATTATGGTATATCCATATGACAGAACCCCAGCTCCTGGATGGTGGACCTCACATTGAAGACCTGGGGCCTATTCAAATAGATAAAAAGCACACCACGCAGCCATTAAAAACCATGTCTAAACAAAACAAAAACAAAAAACACACACAGAAAAAAAACATGTCTCATGTAGGATTCCATTTACATGAAATATCCAGGATTGATAAATCGATAGAGACTGGTTAGTTGCTAGAGGCTGGGGTAAATGGGGGAAGAAACTACTTAAAGGGTAAGGAGTGAGGGAAATGCTTTGGACCTAGACAGAGGTGGTGGTTGCACAACACTGTTTATGTACTAAGTGCCACTGAATTGTTCATTTTAAAATGGTTAATTTCACATTACATAAATTTCACCTAAATAAATTATTTTTCAAAAACCATGTCTCAGGAAAACTATATATCATGACACACATTTATGGGATATTTTTAAGTAAAAAGGGAAAAGAAAAAGGATGTCTGTATATGCATGATCCCAATTTGTGGTGAGAGATAATGTGTGTATGTCCTTGAGAAAAAAGACTGGCAGTGTATGCAAACAGTCACAAAAAAATGGTTGGCTCTGGATGAATAATCAGTGTAATTTTTACTTTTCATTCTGTGCTTTCCCTTGGTACTTTCCCAAGTTTTCCACAACCAAATGTGCATTGTTTCTGTAGTAAGAAATAACTGTTCTGCAAGTACAAGATATAGACATATATGGAGAGTGTTAAGACCTCAATAATATTCTTAAATGCCCCCCAAATCTACAAGCAAATATCTTTAAGGAAATAAGGAAATAAGATCTTGACTATCATTATCTACTATCTTGGGGTGGTAGGATTATGGGTGACTTGTTTTCTTCTTTGCTAATTCCTTAGTTACACAGTAGCTGTAACCATAGAAAGAATATTGAAAAGGAAAAGCGTGAAGGCTCTCAGCAACCCAAGCAGTGTCCACTGCAAGAATGGAAGTGTCAAGGCTGCGGGTGGGTCAGAGTCCAGACCTGGCCGAAGCCAGTAACTCCCTGTCTTCACACTCGGGGACCAGCCACCAACTGCCCCACCCTTTCCTACTTCCAGCCTGGATTCCTTACCACCACTGCCTGATTCATTTCCAGTCTCCTCCACAGAGTGGGAACTGACGGAATTATAAATGAACATGACAACTGGAAAGAACATTCAAAGCCCATCTTGTTTGTGCCAGATTACCTCAGGAAATTGAAGAAAACATGTTTGTAAATGTTTAATAAAACTCACAGAGCCAAGAAAACATGTCTACATGCTTGGGTTATCTTTTTCCAGGCTCAGCACCCAAGGAGAGTGATGTCTCAGGGAGACGCCAGACCAGGAGTTAAACCAAGTTTGAAAAACCAGACCCAGTGGGGCCATAAGTAATAACATCAGGGCTGAATACCCCAGGTGGTAACAGACCAAAGTAATGAACCTGAATTGGCTCATGGAAACCGCAGGAGTACTGAAACCACCTTGGTTAGAAAGGGTCCTGCAACAAAAGGCCCACTCAGTAGAAATCTAATCTGTGGTAATTAACATCCCTGAGAATGAAAACACTTCTTTATCAGCGTGTTGTTCCTGGCTGGAGCTCTCCCATAAAATGGGGCTCTGGAGTGTGGGGTCTGAGGGTTCCCTCAAAGGCCCACACCTCCAAATGACTAACCCCAGGTCAAACCCAGGGTAAAGAGCCCAGATAACACCGGTGGATTTTCAGAGCTGAAACCCCCAAGGGGCCCACTGAAGACCCAAGGATGAGTACTGGCCTTGGACACGCCACATCGCAGCCCTCCACACTGCCACTAAGACTGTATGCACACGCGCACACACACCCTCCCCTTCACATCCTCCCATGGCTCTGCCAACCATACCCCTTGCTAAACTGGCTTTTCTGTCCACCTTGAACCAAGTGTCCTTTCAGCTCCCATGACCTCTTCTTTCCTGCACACTGACTTCTATTCCTTTTTGTCCCAAATGCCCAAGCACTCTTGCTCCCACAGCCATCAAAGCCCCAAGCGCCCCCCCACCCTGCCCTGGGAGAGGCCAGCACAGCCCCCAAGTGCCTGTGGCACCCTGAGCAGGAGGTATGGCAGCCAGGGCCTGAGCTGGGCCAGGAAACAGGAATGAGATGAGAGGCCACTGAAGATCTAGATTCCACACTCCCCGCTGGATTTACTAAAGCACCATGACAGTGAGCAACAGTCCCTGGGGGGAGGGAGGAGGTGGGACAGGGTAGGGAGAGAGGGACATGCACACCCGTACCGCCAGACACAGGTGCTGCCGGAGCCCAAACAGGACGGAAGAGCCTCCCTGGAAATTCCAGGACGGCTCCTTGGCCTCCACGACTAACCCATGTGGGACACCTGGTACACACCCCAGCAAGTAGTCGGTGCTAAACTACAAATAGGTGATCACAGTGTCCAGCAGAGAAAGGGGACCCACAGCCTAAGGTGACACTCCACCCACAGGCCCCTGCTCGGCCACAAGAGAGATGCTTAAATAATAAATAATGACAACAAGAGAGTAACGGCTACACTCTGCAGCTGCGGCCTGAAAGCCGCGTGGCAGGAATGCTGCCAGCAGAGAATTTCACCCCTGACATACAGATGGGGGCACTGAGGCACACAGGGGGCTGGCCCAGGGTGGGGAAGAAACTCTCACTCTAGTTACCGGGCACTCCTTGAACCCAGACTTGTCCTCAAACTCCGGGCTTCCTCTCATCACCTCTGTCCTCACCCTCCACATCTCCAGTCCGTGCTCCCCAAGAACAGCCCCAGCCAGCAACTCCCCCTTGCACCCCTCCAGGAAGCCCACTGCCGTTTGTGCCCATGGGGTCTCTGGCTGAAGAGCCTGATTCTCTAAAACATATTCCTCCTCATTTTCTGGCTACAGCTTTCTCCAAACCCAAAACACAAAGCCCTCAAGTTTTAGAAAAATCAGATCATTCAGCAAAGTTTCCTCAGTGAGTCTCCCAAACCACCCCTGCCCCAAGCTTATTCCTCTGCCGCTCACCAGGAAGACCAAGGCTCCTGAAGAAATGACAGAATCTCGGCAACTCAGCCAGGAAGGGCTGCAGAAAAGCTCCCTGCCTGAGTGATCCTAGTGCCAGCTTCCATGCAGCTCATCAGAAGACAAGCCTCAGAGAGGGAGGAGCACCTGCTTCTCACACCTGCCTTGGCCCCTCAAAGGCACTGATCCTCCCTCTGCTTCCCTTGGCTGAGAACTCCAGAGAGTTTACAGTTACGGGCCACAGGCAACTGGAGAAGTGGCCCAGAAAAGAGGCCCTCGGTCCTGTACACCACCATCCCCTGGCCACGCCCAAAGGGGGGCACCCTAGCTGTTGCTCTCCCAGGACAGGACCTGCAGGACACCTGGGGAAGGTCATGAGGACCCTCCCCACCCGTCTCTGCCCCAGCATCTTTCCTGGAAGAGGCAATGTTGTTTCAGCCTTGGCCCTCAGACCTAACCTGGCATCATCAAAGCCAGAGATAGGATTTTGGAAGAGCCAAGAGTGAGGGAGGCCATGGCAGGCCCACTGCACTGCACAGGGAAGAGAGGGAAAGGCCACAGACTCTTGTCCGTGGTCCTGAGATCACATTAAGGTTTTTCCATTAAAGAGCTTTATTTAATGTGGGCAAGTTGTTCACCTCTCTGAGCCTCGGTTTTCTCACCTGTAAACTGGGAGCAGTAATACCTACCTCCTTGGCCATTGTGAGATAATATTGGGTGAACACCTATTAAAGGGTATGCACACAGTAGGTGGTCATGGTGAGCCCCACCAAAATGCACCAGATGGAAAGCAGAAGACTGCATGCCAAAGTCAGGCTGACACAACCACCCCTCCAGAAGAGGAATAAGTGGGGGAAGGGAGCAGAGCAACCTTTATTATGTCCTTTTTCCCACATCAGGAGGTCACGGGAAGAGCACCAGGGCCCTGAGTCCCGACTCTGTGCCTCAGGTGAGGAGGCAGCCCTGTGGACTTGGCAGAAATGACTGGCTTACCTGGCTTTGGGAGAAATGACTGGCTTACACAAAGCTAGGTGGACAGACCCTGGAGACAGACTGCCTGCGTTCAGATCCCGTCTTTACCTCTTGCCAGCTGGGTGGCCCTGGGCAGGATAGTTAAGAGTTTTCTCACTCGAACTGGCCATGATCACAATGTGCACCTCTCAGGGTTGTCATGAGGCCAGTTGTGTACAAAGACCCTCGGAGACAGGCCCAATATGCAATAAGTGCCCATCTTTCACTTCGGTTACTATCTTCTCCATACAACACTTACTTCCTAAAACAATCCCAAGTCCTCTCTCCCGCAAGCTCAGCTTCTGCCTCTGCACAGCGGCCCCTGGATAGGGCCCTTGAACCTGTGTTTCTGAGAATGTCTCATGCACCCTGGTCTGCCAGCACCCAGGAGCAACAAGAAAAATCACAGTGCCCAAGATGTGGGGGTTGACCCCTGGAGCCTTGGGAATTAGGTGGTACTAAGGGGGCTTCTGAGTTAAGGGCACCCAGCCCCAAGAGAACCAAGGGCTAACCGACATTTTGGGAAAGGGAGTAATAAGAAGCAGGGGCGGCCACGGGGACCCATGGGGACAGTTGTCACGGCACTTCTTGGCTTCAGCCTCCTCATCTGTAGAACAGGAAGCCTCCACTCCCCACCCCAGGGACCATGCATCGTGAGAGACAAGGCCTCATTCTCTGGGAGGAGGGTGACGCTGTCCCTGTGCCACTCCAGTCCTGGGATGGGGGTGGCAAAAATAGAAAAGCAGAGAAGCAAGTACCTGACCAAGCAGCCATACGTGGTATTTTCCAGATTTCAGCATCTTTTATTTTTAGAGGGATGTGTTCCAATTTGGTTGAGGTATCTTCAGGTTCCATGTACCATGCTTAATTTAGAACATTTTTTTTTCTTTTTTGATGGTGGGGTAGCAATTAAATACAGCTTCTCTCAGCCACCCCTGGATTCTAAGCCCTAAATTTAACTCCAGAGAAACCTGTCTGCCCTACTTCATGATTCCAACCCTCCCAGGAAAACCATTACCTGCTTCTGAAAATCAGAGAGCTCTGACAATGGAGCAGATAGAGAGGTGTGTCCGCGATCACAGGGCGCTGGGATGCAGTACCAGAGCTGTCATCAGCTGACTAGGGAGAGGGGACAAGAAGGGGGACAAATGGACCTACTTCATGGCCTCAATCTTGATGACCATTCCCCTGGGGGGCCTGGAGAGCTATTTGTACAGCCAGTCAGAATGGCCAGGGTGTGGCCACAGGTGTCCCATTCTAGCAGCCCTAATGCCTGGCACCGGTGCCCACAGGGATGGGGACAGCCTGGCATCTGATAGACAGTTGCACCACATTCAGACAAAGGAAGTAACCAACCGCCTGTCCTCCAAACCCAACACCCAGCCTCTTCTCCTTGCTTCCTCCTCCTTTTTTTTTTTTAAAGATTTTATTTATTTATTTGAGAGAGAGAATGAGAGAGAGCACGAGAGGGAAGAGGGTCAGAGGGAGAAGCAGACTCCCTGCTGAGCAGGGAGCCCGATGCGGGACTCGATCCCGGGACTCCAGGATCATGACCTGAGCCGAAGGCAGTTGCTTAACCAACTGAGCCACCCAGGCGCCCTTCCTCCTCCTTTTTGTGCAACCATCACCACTACCTATTTCTTTAAAACTTTTTCATTACCTCAAACAGAAACACTATAACCATTAGTAACAACACCCATTCCTCCCTTCCCCCACCCCAGCCCCTGGTAACTTCTAACCTTTCTGGTTTTTTATATATTTGACTAGTCTATGTACCTCATACAAGTGGAATAATACATATCCTTTTCTGTTTGGCTTATTTCACTTAGCATAATGTCTTCGAGGTTCATCCCTGTTGTAGCATGTGTAAGAATTTCCTTCCTTTTTATGGCCAAACAGTATTCCATTCCATGTGTATACTATATTTTGTTTATCTGTTCATCTGTTGATGGATACTTCTATCTTTTGGCTATTGTAAAGTCTCTGCTTTCAATTCCTTTGAGTATATACCTGAAAGTTGAATTGCCAGATAATGTGGTTAATTCTATCTGGAGTTTTGAGAAATCGCCAGTGTTTTCCATAGTGGCTGCACCATTAACCCTCCCACCAGCAATGCACTGAGCCCCAATTTCTCCACATCCTCCCCAATCTTTGGGCTGTACCCAAGCCCCAGGAGATGGCCATTCCCTCATCATCCCTAGGATGACTTGCAAGCTGTCAGGACTGACTGAGAGGCTCAGGAGTAACAGCAAAGGACTGAAGTCAGAGCAGCAGCTAGGAGAGCTTCCCCCTTGGTTCCAGTCAATTTGGTAAAACTCTAACCAAAAACCATTAGGCTGTGAGGCCAGGACCTGCCTGCTTCTGAAAATCAGAGAACCTAAACATGGAGGGTTAAGGCGTGTGTGCCCTCTCCCACAGGGCACTACAGTTGCAGAGCATTGATCAGATAACTGGGGGGACAGCAAGGGTCTCCAAAGTGGGGCATACTCAACCTTGAGGTGCTCAAGATGATCTACTGCAGTTCAGGAAGAAAATATTAGAACACCTATTCGTGTTTATTTTTATATCATCCTTCTAAGTGTGTGTGTATGCGTGTGTCTTATAGGTACATTAGCACAGCAGTTTGTGTATATAATTTATAAATGAGTCTACATATATTAGGGTACATGCTAATTTATTAATGGGATATACATGATCAAAAAGTTTGAAGACTCCTACCTTAGGCCGAACCCTCCTTTGTTGCCATTTTTCCCTTCTGATTTTTATAGATTATACTGACAACCATGATAATGATACCAGGGGGAAATAAACTCACAAAACCCACCATCGCAAACCCGTCAGAGCCTGACACTTCTCTACTGCCAACTCATCTTTAGGGGGTTCCTATGCCAGAGGGAAATGAGACACAGCTGTCTGTAAACAGTGGAACGGTGGGGAGGGGAGAATGGAAGCATTTTTTTCCTCCCCCCAGGTACCTACTCTCTTCTAGCTCCAAGTCCAGAAAAAGGGAGGCTTATAGCCTAGAAGTTAAGAACTCAGCTTCTGAATCAGAGATATTTATGGGTAAGCTGTGGTATCACCATTAACTTCTGTGGCAAATTAATTAATCCCTCTTGACCTTGATTTTCTCATCTGTAAGATGGCAACATTATAACACGGTCACCTACTTCCCAGGGTGGCTGTGGGGAGTGAGACAGTCGACATAAAACACTAGTGCAATGCCTGCTCACACAGATGGGGTGAGGACGCACAAGAGGGAAGAGGAGAACTCTGGATGAGGCTGGGGAGATGGGACAGACTCGGGGGCAGGACCGGAGGCATGGAGTGTGTGCGTGTGCACAGCTGTAAGTAACTGCCCCGTGCATCTCACAAACATGCCCTGAGCAACCACTAGCATCAGGCACTTTGAGGGACGCAGGCACAAGCCGGGCAAAGTCCACTCTCTGAGCTCATTTCCGGGGGCCACACTGTGAACCACAAGCCCACTGGGGCACCAGTGAGAGCCAGCAAGGTACAAGGACATCTGGAATCAGTGGCCAGGGTGTGAGAGTGGAATTGGGTGCTTAAGCTTAGAGAGGGCCTGACTGAGATCCAGGGACTCTAACAAAAGGTACACACCTCCTGCAGTAACACATACTGCTCAGAATCCAAGAGCAGTCTTTGTTTCAATTTCCCTAAATTTTCCATTCAGAGATTTGGGTGTTTTCCTTTTTTTTTTTTTTTTTTAACCTTTTCTTTTTTTCCAAAGCAAACTCTTCAGAAGGACTTTGTCATCTCAGATACCAGAGCAGAAACTCCACTCCCTGCTTTATTCCTTTAGCCAGCCCCACCCTTGTTGGGCCAGGAGGGTTTTATGGCTCTTGTACGCCTAGAGCATCTGCCTGCACAGGATGTGGAGAGCTCACGGCTCTGCCTCAGCCACGCTGACAGGGCTTTCCCACCGTGGGAAAAGCTGCCCCAAATTTATGGCTTCACAAAGTGGGGAAATAGCTTCCTGGTTTATCTGCAAATGGACTGCATAGTAAATTACTTTTCAGGGACAGGGAGCCTAGCATCAGCACCTCCTGGAAAGGTCACCAACAAGAACAGGGCCGCTGAAACCCTCCCAGTCAGCACAAAACCACTTATTCCAACAGAAACTCGGAAATCATTCCAGGACACGTGTGCTCTGGATGTCCTATTTTTTTAATTCTCTACCCTGTTTTTTAAATTGGCTGTGAAAGTTCAGCTCAACAGCTTACCAGGTACATTATTAACAGGCAAACGCTTCTTTAGTTTGCTAGTTAAAGTTTAGAAAAGCACATTCCCATTAACATATGATTTCTCCAGCAACTCCAAGAACAGCCCAGAGAGCATTTCATCAGGGCTGACCTCAACTAGCAACTTCCTCCTCTCCCCCACTCAGATTTTCCCAAACTGGCTTCTTTTCTCCCGGAGCTGAGATGAGG
This sequence comes from Callorhinus ursinus, assembly GCF_003265705.2. NCBI lineage: Eukaryota > Metazoa > Chordata > Mammalia > Carnivora > Otariidae > Callorhinus > Callorhinus ursinus. The sequence goes on along the minus strand of NW_027397111.1, from coordinate 1,038,557 downwards.
AAATTTCAAATAGACCCTCAGCTGGGTATCTGAGGCCTGGGCAGTGCTGATCAAGGACAAATGCTAAATAGACATTCAACATATAGCTCTCCACCTCGCTGGGGAAGGGAGAAAACAGCCCTGCTTGATGCCACAAGACCCTCCCCCATTCCTGAGGACCACCCACAAGTCACCTCCTGCCCACTGGACCCTGGATCCAGAAGAGAACAGCTGTCTCACCTCCCTCCACTCACTCTCCTTCTCCAGTGCAGAAGTGCTCTGCAAGCCAGTTTCCTCTGGTGTGACAGCCCAGGAGCCCAAATCAAGCCCCAGACAAGCACTTGTCGTGTCCTCCAGGCACCAGAGTGATTTAGGGACCCCCATGAGACACCCAGACTTGCCACCTTGCCACCTCAACCCCTCCTCAGCAGCCAACTTCAGTCTCGGACTCTAGACCCTTCATTAACCCTGCTGCCCTGAAAGAGGGGCTCATCTAAATATGAGGAAGTTGGTCCCGGTCTAATCAACCCCCAACCTCCCTTAGGGTGGAATGGGGGCTCAGGGCATGTAGTGAAGGGGAAAGAGGTGACACAAACAACGAAGGAAAGGAAGGAAGTGTGATAGAGAGACAGAGACAGAATGAAAGAGCGAGGATGAGCAGACAGAACCCCATTCAGCTCGAGCTAAAACCAAAAGTCCAACTGGGATCTGGTGCAGGCAGGAGGACACAGAGCTACTGGGAAGTCACAGAAAGTCACCTAGATGTCAACAGGACAGACTGCCAAAGTACTGAGTGGTTTGGAAGACCCACCTTGAGGTGAGCAGAGCCCAGGCACGCCTAATGCTCATGCTCAGAGGGAGCTGCCTCCCTCTCCCCCCAGGTAACCGAAAGGGGAACTGCTCGCAGACTCAGATCTAGACACAAAGACACACACACAGCACACCAGGCTCCACCAGACCCACTGGACCACAGAGAAAAGGCCATTCTCTGGTGTCATTCCTGCTCGACTCACAGACAAGCCAGTGCCTAGATCAGGCCTCCTGCCTGTCACTGTTCATGGACTCAGGGCCTTCTAGGGCAAGGCTCCCCACACTGCCCTCTGTTCCCCAGGGGTCCCTCCGGAACCTGCTGTCCAACTCTGCTTCTGCCAGGCCATCTGATACTGCATCAGATTAGCACCACATACTGCCAAAACAGCTGCCCATCTAGCTGTCCTCTCTGAAGGGTCGCTTTGTGTTTCTTGCTTGCAAAGGAAGAAAACTGTTTTTGCACCTGAACAACACAGTTTGGAGCCTTCAGCAGAGCAACACCAATGCCACCCGCTCACTACCAGGAATGCCTGCATGGAGGAGGCTGCCACAATCAACCTATAACCCAACAAGGCTCACAGGGACTTCCACTCCACTGCTTGCCACCCTATACCCTATACTGCATTGCCATCCTATACCACCCTATACCCTATACAACTTCTATAAAGAAGACTTCTCGACTTCTCAGGAACCTGCCAGTGCCTGGCAGCCTCTGGAAATGGACCTGTGCTTTCTCCAGCATACCTCCCATACCCACCCATGCCAACAAGTTCTTAATATCTAACTGGATCCTTCCTACTTCAACTTAAGTCCACTTGGGGCCTCGGTAGGAAAGCAACTGCCTGATGCCCTTCCTGGAAAGCTCTGACATACCATGAACCAGAAGGCTGACCTCATGGGCCACAAAAAATAAAACAACAACAACAAAACTGTAGAGGTTTGCAGGGTAGGGGGAGGAAGAAGATTCTGGCTCTTTTAATGTCGCTGATGGCCTGGATGGGGCCTTCATTCCCTCACCTTCCCCCCCCCCACCCGCCCTCACTAAATGTCAATCACACCTATCACCTGACTACAGGGTGCACTGAGGTGGAGGGAGCCCAGTATGCCACATGACAGAATTAGGGCTAAAGGGTCTCAACAGGCTGATTCTCTGGACCCAATACAGCTACACGAAATCTAACAGGGATAAGCTTAAAAACCTAAATTTGAGTCCAAAATATCCCAGCAAAGATAGTACAAGAAGGGAGAGAGAGAAGCTGAGCAGCATCACTTGATGTGATATGACTACACATTAATAGGGGGCCTATTTTGATTTTAGTTTGCATCAATAGAACTATAATATTGAGAAAAAGAGAGATGGTGATTCCATTCTCTTCTGAGCTGGCCAGACCCCACGTGGCACACAATGCTCAATCGTACATATCACAATATAATAGGCATGCACTGCTTACATACTTTACTTTTCTTCAATGAAGACCACCTTCCTGCACTGTCAGGTTGCAACTGTCAGCTACCCAAGGGGTACTCATCCAAGGGTGAGCCCAGGACCCAAGCACAGGGCCAATCAACATCTTCTCTAAGTGATACACAGATCCTAGGAGAGTGAGCACTTGGGGACCAACAGTGCCAAGGCCAAGTCAGATCTACCCCTGGGGTTCCCAGTTACTGGAAGTGATACACTTGCTTTTCTGTGTAAGCTAGTTTCAGTTGGGTTTCTGTCACTTCCAACCTGAAGGGCTGATTAATACACACATTAAGAGGGTTACTGATAAATTACTGTATGTCCACAGTAGTACCAAAGACAGTAAATAAATGAAAAACTATGCTTCATGAGCAAACAAGGATGATTTAACTCAGAAAAGGGCATCCTTATGGTCACATGGGAGCCTCTGTGAATACTTAACAAAGAAACCTGTTCTATGTGGGGCCAGAGGGCAGATCCTAGATCCATGACATGGGGGGAAGTCATAGAAAGTAGAATTTCTGGAAAGTCTGTATAGTACGACAAAACTGATAAACCTGAACCCACCTCCTACTCTATTCTCTCTAACTCACTGGATTAAAGCAATGCCTTTTATCATTCCAAAGTAGTTTCTTATCGTGAGGAATTGCAACTTCTATAAACTTCAGCTTCCAATCTATACAATGGATCCCTCCCAAACCAGCTTCAAGGGTTATTTTAGGGAACAAAAGAGAAAATGTAAACAGAGAATGAATTATCAAAGGCTGATGTCCTAGGACTCAGCAATGGCTCTTCCAAGATTTTATCCTAAGGAAATGACCAGAGATGTTCATAAAGCCAAGGGTGTTTTATAACAGCATCATTCAGGGGTGCCTGGGTGGCTCAGTTGGTTAAGTGTCTGCCTTTGGTTCAGATGGTGATCCCGGGGTCCTAGGATCGAGCCCCGCATCAGGCTCCCTGCTCGGCGGGGAGCCTGCTTCTACTTCCCCTTTGCAATTCCCCCAGCTCGTGCTCTCTGGCTCTGCCTCTCTCTGCCAAATAAATAAGTAAAGTCTTTAAAAAAAATAACAGCATCATTCATAATAATGAAAAAAATTGGAAACAACCTAATGTCCAAGATCTGAGGATCACTATAAAAACTAGACACTGTAGAAGAACAATTAATGATGGGGAGAAATGTCTGCAACAGATTAGTGAAAGAAACAAGAATCAAAACCATAAGTACAGGGGCGCCTGGGTGGCTCAGTCATTAAGCGTCTGCCTTCGGCCCGGGTCATGATCCCAGAGTCCTGGGATTCAGCCCCCACTGGGCTCCCTGCTCTGTGGGAAGCCTGCTTCTCCCTCTCCCACTCCCTCTGCTTGTGTTCCCTCTCTCACTGTGTCTCTCTCTGTCAAATAAGTAAATAAAATCTTTAAAAAAACAAACACATGTACAACACAATCCCAAGTTTATAAAATTTACGATACATCTGCAAAGAAAAAGACAGGAAGAAAAAAATGTTAACAATGATTATCCTTGAAAGATTATAAATATTTTTTCCTTCTTTGGGTTTTTCTCTATTTTCCTAATTATATAATGAATATGTATTCTTTTTAAAATTAGGAATACGTTATATATACTATAAATCTTATAAAGTGTTTTGCCAATTGTAAGAGCTATGGAAACAAAGCAATGTGGTTCTTAAACAGGTATCCCTGCCTCATTGGTCTTTTCTGCTCTGAACATAGCAATTAATTCTTGATTATAGAATGTCTATTTTTTTTTAATAGGAACAGATGAAGACAGTAAGGACAACGCTGGATTCTTACAAAAGACCCAAACCCAAAATCCTATGTGACCTTTAGGCAAGTCAATTTCCTTACCAGTAAAATGAGGAAGGTGATAGCATTGCTTTATATGAATGTGGGTTTAAACATTCACTGAGAACCTCCAAATGCCAGCCTCTTCCATAATTTTCTTTTATCTACCAAGGTACAGGGAACATTTTCCGTATCATTAGTTAATATTTTACAGCACCATTTTAAATGGATGCATAGTAATTCACTGTATGACTATTATCACCAGTGAGTGGTAGGAGTTTTTTGCTTGGTTTGATTTCTAATATGGAAATAGTTAATCTCCTCAGCAACCCACTGAGCTTAGGTGTTCCAAGTGCAGAACTGTGGAATACACCCAGTCAATGTAAGCTATTATTACTGCCGTATTAGCCACTATTACTATTACTACTCAGGCTCTAGTGAGATATCCAAGTTCAATCTAGTATTTTAGGCTTTTGAAAATGTTTCTCTGGAAACCAGGAAAAATGCAGAAATACGGATATTTTAGAATCTGGCCTCCTTGTTTTTTGTTTGTTTTTTAAGATTTTGTTTGTTTTATCTACTTGGGTTGGGGGGGAGCGTGCACAAATGGGGAGAGGCAGAGGGAGCAGGAGAAAAGAATCCCAAGCAGGCTCCATGTTCAGCACAGAGCCCAACTCGGGGCTAGATCTCACAACCCTGAGATCAAGACCTGAGCTGAAACCAAGAGTCAGACGCTCAACCGACTGAGCCACCGAGGTGCCCTTCACTGTTCCATTTTTTTTTTAAGATTTTATTTATTTATTTGAGAGAAAGAATGAGAGAGAGAGAGCACATGAGAGGGGGGAGGGTCAGAGGGAGAAGCAGACTCCCCGCCGAGCAGGGAGCCCGATGCGGGACTCGATCCCGGGACTCCAGGATCATGACCTGAGCCGAAGACAGTCGCTTAACCAACTGAGCCACCCAGGCGCCCTCTGTTCCATTTTTAATGTCCACTCTATCCCCCTTTTCTCCTCCAGCCCCTTCTCCCACCCAATGGCAGAAACCAGGCTGGAAACACTGGCTCATCCAGGGAGAAGAGCCAGCACAGAACAGGGCAGGAGGGCTAGAAGCAAAGAGATTTACAGGAATGTGCTGTACAGCTCATAGGAATTCCCCCAAACTCTGGAAGGCCCCATTGTTCAACTCACCTCTCAGTTAAGGGGGTTGGACTAGATGCTGTCTAAAACCCCACACCTCCAGTAAAACTCTGTCCCAGAGTTTCCTCTATAAGATCTTAGCTATAGTGAGAAGCAATGTTTTCGCTCTAGTGGAACAACCAGGCTATAGAGCGCATTGTTTTCTTAAAGCAGCTCAGACGTTTTTTCTGTCCCTTTTTTTTCCTCACATGACATTCCCTTTCAAAACCAGACAGGGAGAGGACCGTGTCTTGTTTTCCTCACTACCATATACTCTAGCTTAAGTGCAATGGTAGACACTCCATGAATAATTGTTAAATCAATGCATGCCACCCATTCTTTAACCCTTCTCTAAGTGTGATCCCATACACGCCCCGGATTAGCACACACACCTATCTGTTTTGTCAGGACCATCACATATCCAAGTCAAAATAGATCCGACACACCCAGTCCACCCAGCCAGGACATCCCTACCCCTCCTACCATTATCCTTGCAAATGGGTAAACATTCTAGAGAGGTGAGGCAGCTCTCCCTCTATCGCTCAACATTTTATACCATGGCTGGATAAACTACCCTAGGACTGATCCCCCCCCCATATCAGCTCTCTGTTCAAAAGCTGTCAACAGACACATGAAAAGATGCTCAACATCAGTCATCATCAGGGAAATGCAAATCAAAACCACAATGAGATCACCTCACACCTGTCAGAGTGGCTAGTATCAAAAAGACAAGAAATAACAAGTGTTGGCGAGAATGTGGAAAAAAGGGAGCCCTTGCACACTTGGTAGAAATTGTGAATTGGTACAACCATTACGGAAAACAGTATGGAGATTCCTCAAAAATTTTAAAATAGAACTACCAGCAATTTCACTTCTGGGTATTTATCCAAAGAAAACAAAAAACACTAATTCAGAAAGATATCTGCACCCCTATGTTCACTGCAGCATCATTTACACTAACCAAAATCGAGAAACAACCTAAGTGTTCACTGATGGATGAATGAATAAATTGTGGTATGTGTATACACACACACACAATGGACTATCATTCAGTCATAAAAAGGAATGAAATTTTCCCATTTGCAACACCATGGATGGACCCTGAGGACATTATGCTAACTGAAATAAGTCAAATAGAGAAAGACAAGCAGTTTATGATCTCACCTACATGTGGAATCTAAATGCAACAACAACAACCAAGCTCATAGGTACAGAGAACAGACCGGAGGTTGCCACAGGTGTGGGGGGGAGGTCGATGAAATAGGTAAGGGAGTCAAAAGCTACAAACTTCCAGTTATAAAATAAATAAGTCCTGGGGATATGCTGTACGGTATGGCAACTATATTTAGTAATACTGTATTACATATTTGAAAGTTGCTAAGAGAATGGATCTTAAAAGTTCTCATCAAAGAAAAAAAAATCTGTAAGTATGTGTGGTGATGGATGTTAACTAGACTCACTGTGGTGATCATTTCACAAGATATACAAATATTGAGTCGTTATGTTGTACACCTGAAACTAATATAATGTTGTATGTCAATTATATCTCAATTTAAAAAAAAAGCCTTTAATAGCTCCCCATCACTTGGAGAATCGAGCAAAAACTCCTCAGCCCGGTGTCCAAAGCCTCCCAACCAAGCTCGCACTCCTCACCTACAAGACACCCCCACTTCAGGCCAGACCCACCATCCCTACACCGTTGCTCACAACCCCCCATCCTCTTGCTGCCCACCTCTGTTCCACTGACTGCTTCTCTTCAGGCTCCCTCCACCTCTTGTTTTCTGCCATCCCTATTTATCCCTCACCACCTCCCGCTTTATCTCCCCAGATAAGTATGAGTGACTTCAACTAGATGGCTAACTAGACAAGAACAGTGTTGTCCTGGCCTCTTCTCTGTGTCCTCCAGTACCCCCAGCATCATGCTGCATACACAGCAGATATGAAATAAATACCTGACTGGTTAACTCTCACCCTGCCCCAACTCAGACGCTCCCACCCCTTGCCCACCACCAATGCCAAACCACACAGCAACAATGCCTACCTGCCTGGTACCAGTCCCTGCTCTAGAATCATTAGCAGTCAGCAACAAAGCAAAGTTTGACGGCAAACAGAGCTGGGATCAAATCCTGGCTCTACCAATTCCTAGCTGGGCAACCTAAGCAAATTACTCAACCTCTGAGCCTTGGTATCCTTGTCTACAAAATGAGACAGAGTCCTTCCTTCATCTTCAGGCTTCAGTAAGGATGAAACAGGTAACATAAGGTGCTAGCACCCAATAGATGTAAGGCAAAGCTTCCCCCACCCCTTTGCCACTCCAACAAAAACACACTAGCTCGGATGTTGTGCATGAAAACCGGTTGGACAGCAAGCACACCTCATCTCCCCTCACCTCCAGCTGGCTCCCTAAGACAGAGGAAACAAAGCCTGAATGTCCTCCGGCCCCCCCCCCCCCGCCAAGCAGGGAGGTCTCTGGAAGAGGTCTTTGTTAACACAACTTTAGTTTAAAAGCTTCTTTATGAGCCAGACACACTGTTTCTTTTTATAAGAGGGAGAATCAGCCTACAGCTTAATATCACTTAATGGTGATAACAAGGCCTTTTGTTCACATCCCTCAATTAAATTCCACAATAATTAGCGGCCACCTACTCCTGTTGCTTGAGAGAAGCAAGGCAGCAAGAACAAGGCATGGTCCTGTAGAGACCCAGACACAAAACAGTTATCAAGTAACATAAGACAGTCATACACAGGGGAAAAAGAGCAAATCTGACCTCGATGGGTTTTTGAATCATGGAAAATAATGGGAAAGGGGTAGCAGGCCAGGTGCTGTACATATGTTATTCTATTCTTTCATGTGATACATGTATGTTATCTGGCTCTGTTCAGAAAAATAGGCCGGCAGCAACATTTTACAGTAGCATGTCTCCATAATTTTGTTAACTGACTCCTAACTGATGGACAATTAGGTTGTTTTCAATTTCTCAGTATTATAAACAAGGCTGCAAATGACCATCCCTGTACATAAACTTCTGCAATTTGTCTACTTACCACCCTGGAAGGATTGAGCCATAGCAGTGGAAATGCTAGGTGTCTGTACTTCTTTCTGATGATCTCAATCAGCAATGAAACTACCCACTGTGCACACAGAGAGTTTTACCCTTTCCCAAAACACAAACATATAAATACGCACACACACATAAATATACAAATGTGCCTTGCATCCTCCTCAGTGCCAACAGTCCTGCCTTAGTTCAGGCCTGGATCATCTCTCATGTAGATCGTCACGGGAGATCATGGTCAGGGCAGCTAGCAGGTCTCCCTGCACAGGGCCACCAGAATGAGAGTTGCAAAATACCAACCTGATCCTGCACTCCAGTTCCTCAAGCCATTCTGCCACTACCCCTGACAGAGACCCAACCCTTAGCCTAGCTCCAGTCCCATCTGCAGGCGGCCTCTTCCCCACATGCCCACAACCCCACCTTCACCCCTGAGGCATATTTCTATAGTGCTGAGCCGTGTTTGCCTCCACCTTGTGCCCCCTTCCCTTATCTCTACCCCACTCAAGTGTCACCTCTTCTGGAAAGTCTCCCCTGACCTCTCAGAGTTAAGAACCAACATACCTTCTATGTGCTTCTAGCAAAGCACTTGCCAGTCATGTTCATGACTACCCATGGCTATCCACTCACACAATTTCCCTACTTGACCTCCATCTCTAGGCTCCAGGATGGAGGAGATCATATTCAGTCCATACTTGGACGCCTGGCTCTGGGACTCAGTAGGCCTAGCAAAGGTTAACTGAATGTGTGAACAAATAGGAATACACAAGAACACAAGACCTTGAAAACTACTCTGGGAGGCAGGCAAAGCTACTTGGATATTCCCACTTCACAGATACAGAATCTAAGGCCCAACTTGCTCAAGGTCATACAGTCAGTGACAGAACGAGGATAACGGCCCAGCTCTCCTGACTGCTGAGCCCAGTAATCAGGGAACCGAGGGGACGTGAACTGCAATCAGCATGGCTTCCTGAAGTTAAATCCCCTGCTCTTTGTCTCCCTTGCTCTAAGGAACTTCACAAGTTTCATTGTTTCAGTGAGAGGTACCTGCAAGATACTCAGTCTCTGAGAACTTGGCCCTGTGAAGTCCGCAAGATGAAAAAGTACACACTCCACCCTTCTTGAGCAGAAATGGGTTATCTGGCTAATGTCAAATCAGAGCAATTCGCTGTGGTCCATAAAGACTTCTCATTTGGTTACCAAGTGGCGCATCCACTGACAGGTAAATCCATCCATAAGCAAGCAGGTCTGTGTACACAGAGTCTCCACACCTTGTGAGTGTACCCTGTGTCTGTTACCTAGCTGTCACCATAAGGAGTGGCCACATCAAGGAGCATAGTCACTGGCTGAGAAGGAAGGGGTCCTGCCATGAACAGAATGGAGTGAGGCAAACTGTCCCTGGCCCACAGCAATGGCCAAAGGCCACAGGAAGTGCTGGGCAGAACAGGGAACCCCTGCTTAGACCTCCCTGGTCCACTGAACCTCTCCAATTCCTCTTTCCCCCCCAAAGAAAACCGGTCCAGTGTTGAGCCTGGAAAGAGAAATACTCCAAACAGAAAAACATTACATCAAATCTTTGGAAAGACTGCAAAAGCAAAAACAGCTAACATCTGTTGACACTCACAATAGATCAGATGTTACTCTGAAAACTTGGGGAAAACTTGTGGATTAACTCCTCACAACAAACCTATGAGGCAGGTGCTATTAGTAGGGCATATCTAGGGCCACACAGTGAGTGGTGGAGCAGGATTCAACCAGAGCCAGCCCCCTATAGTCAGACTGGCCTGTGGGCTCTCACGCACAGGCTGCGTCCACCATCCCCTGTGGGAATCCCCAAACTCTCCCCAGTCCAGTCTCCTTCTCCAGATCCACAACCACCACCCACAGGGCTTCCTTGGCAGAAGGCAAAACATGCACAAAGACATAGAGGATGAAGGCCAATGAAACATCAGAGAAGAACAAGCCACCCTTTGAGGTAGATTTATGTTTTGTTTTGGTTTTGGTTTGGTTTGGCTTGGCAGAGTAGGGGAGAAAAGATAAGCAAGGTAAGGGCCAATTAAAAGGAACTATCTTCCAGTAATAAAATAAAATAAATATCACACAGAGATGTAATGTACAGCATAGGGAATATAATTATGTACTCTGTGTAATATTATATTGTAATATTTTATATGGTAACTAGATTTATTGCGGTGACCATTTCATAATGTACATAAACATCAAATCAGTATGTTACATACCTGAAACTAACACGGTATTGTATTTCAATTATTCTTCAATAAATGAATAAACAAATTACTAAAATAAAAATACGGCCAACTGATGAAAGCTACACTTTGGACTTACTCTAAACGAGCAGCTGTACATCAAGTGCCCAGTACTTAGCACAGAGTAGGCCTTCAGTAAGCAGAAATTCCTTCCTCCTTACACAGTGGCATCAATGGGGACTCACTGAGGCTTTCTAAGCCAAAGAACGATGAGAACAAATTTGCATTTTAGAAAGAATATTGATTGCTCTGTCCCTCTTGCAGTCTCAGACGAAACCCTTGCAGGGTAAAATGTAATATTAATGATGATCACAACATAATATTAAAATGACATAATATGGGTGGCTCAGTCGTTACGAGTCTGCCTCTGGCTCAGGTCAGGATCTCAGGGTCCTGGGATTGAGCCCCACATCAGGCTCCCTGCTCAGTGGGGAATCTGCTTCTCCCTCTCTCCACCCACCATTCATGCTCTCTCTCTCAAATAAACAAAATCTTTAAAAAATAAAAAATAAAATGGCATAATGACAAATATATTTATTGAGTATTTATTAGGTCCCAGGTATTATCCATAACACTCGATACTGTTAAATTCATTTAATTCCCTGGGGCGCCTGGGTGGCTCAGTCATTAAGCGTCTACCTTCAGCTCAGGTCATGATAGCGGGGTCCTGGGATCAAGCCCCACATTGGGCTCCCTGCTCCATGGGAAGCCTGCTTCTCCCTCTCCCACTCCCCCTGCTTGTGTTTCTTCTCTCGCTGTGTCTCTCTCTGTCAAATAAATAAATAAAATCTTTTTAAAAAATTTCATTTAATTCTCATAACTGTCCTAGGAGTCAGACACTATTCCTACCCCCATTTTGCAGATGAGAGAACTGAGGTCCAGAGAGGTTAGGCTGGGAAGCATACCCTGGGATTGCAACCCAGTGCACCAGCCAGTCCCATCCCAGGGGAGGAGAGATTCCCGGAGTACCTGCCGTTCCTTGCCCCACGCTGACAGCCAGACCCGGTTACAGGTATGTCTTCCAGCCACCTCCAGCCCTCACCCCCAGCCCTCCTCTCTCTTCCCAGTGCCAAGTCAGCCCAGGGCAAGCCACCCCCAGGCTGGAAACCATTCCCCCGCCAAGAGGCTGCTAATATTAGAGGGGGAAAAGGTGCAGCAGTAACAACCTGGCTCTTGAGCTGCGAAGAGCAAAGGAGCGGACGAGGAGTGGGCCACCAGATCCCCGCCGACTTCAGGGTGGAAAGTGTTCAATTAAAATGCATTCTGCTGGAGCTCAGCAGCGTTTCAACAGAGCCACCATTGTTTCCATCTGAACTACTGCTGCCCACAGCCCGGCAAGCAGCAACGAAACAGGCTGTCGTCATGGAACCGGAATGTGGGGTCCTGGCCCTCCCGACAGCACCAGAAACACCGCTCTGTTTACCCATGGTGCCCCTATTTAAAAACAAAACGAAAAGCCCCACTCCACCATCAGCGCTTCAGCATCCAAGACACCAGGGAAGGACAGACAGTGGTAGGAGGACACTCCCTATGCCAGCAGTGTGAGGCGGGTCTGCCAGAAGCTTCCCGAGGAGCCAGCCAGGCTGGGAGAGACAGACTCCCCTCCCCCAGGGGGCTGGAAACGTACTTTGGGGAATATACAAAAATCAGATACAAATAGCTATCTGTGTGGGGCCTAAACAGAAACTGCCAAGCCCTGGAAGGGTCCCAGGCCCCTTTAGAAAATGTTTATGGCCAAAGAATCTGGAATGTTTGGCCAAGGGCTTGGAGTCCAGACACTTTTCATGCTGAGTCCCCAAATAAATGAGACACCCTCCAGGGCAGAGACAGGCCCGTGTGTCCAGCCAACTATGCAACAGAGACAAACTGAGGCTGACCAGCCACGGCGACAGCATCCTGGCCTCCACCTCAACCCATGAAACGGGTTATCAAGAGCCAGGAGCCCAGAACCAGGCGCACCTGTACACTGAACGCAGAAACAGGATGTCCAATGCACATTCAGAGTGCTGACTTGTCCCCAGCTCCACTCTGCAGGAGTCCGAAGGACAGGTTTAATCAGAAACCCCAGACCACAGCAGAAAGGAAAGTCAGAGGCACTCAAAAATGTATCAGTTCTAGGAGAATTTGAGACCCATGGGTCCCCAGAAACCCATTCTTCTAGGCGGTCCTCTTTCCTCAGGTCCACAACCCCTGGCAGGTCGGAGGTGGCCCTTCATGCTCTGACGCTGGTGTGCTCTGACTTGACCTCGCAGGCTTCATCTTCCGCACAGTACCCTGGATCCTACACAAGTACACACGCATGCACACACACACACACACACACACACACACACACACACACACACACACTCTCTCTCTCTCTCTCTCCCCCTCTCCCTCCCTCCTTCCCTCTCCTCTCCCTCTCCCTCCCTCCTTCCCTCTCCTCTCCCTCTCCCTCCCCCTCCTTCTCTCTCCCTCCCTCCCCTTCTCTGCCTCCCTCCCCCACTTCCCCCACCCCCTACTCTTTCAGTGATACCAAACTACCCAGAATCTGGAATTCCTGAACTCTACACACTATTTAAACACACCATCTTACCTTCTGCCTCAAAGGTTTTTCTTCTCTTCCCGATCTGGCTAACCCCTCACCCTGCAGGACCCTACTCAAGCACAGTGTACTTTACAAAGCTCTCCTTGACCTCCCCAACCAGGTGATCCCTGAGTAAAAGAGCCAGAACTGCACAGAGCCTCTTGAGAAACCAGTAAACTTCTACCTAATAGAGGGTGGGCAGGAGATAGAAGTGGGGGTAAGAGGAACCATCACTCACAGTGACTCCCTGTATTTCAGAACTAAAAGCAAAGGAGGAAGTCAGAGCAGAAGAGATTTCAACTTCAGAATGGAGCCTCTGAACAGTGAGGATATGAGGACTCCAAGAAGGGGCCACCTTGTCAGGCTGTGCACTCCTCCTGCTATCCAAAGTAATCCATTAGAGGCAGTCTGATCAGCAGGCGGCCGGAGGCCTTTCTATACACGGTGAGCAGGTACACCGCCTCAGAGACATCAGGGACCCAGACCTTTCCATAAAGGCCTGAGATCCTGAGATTCTGGGGGTGAAGGCAGGAGGGGATGCTGATGGTGAAGTCCTGGGAGGAGGGGAGCAGCTCTGTGTGCAGAGCTCCAGCCCCTCCTGAGAATCCTAGACCACCAGGGGAAGGAAGGAGCAGAGATGGAGTAGACAGATGTTCCAGGGGCAGCTGGCTTGGCGCTACCTGGAATGGGCCATGCAACTGACGGGCAACTCCCGATGGCCAGGTCAGGCTCTCCGGACCAGGTTTACAGAGGCCAGGACATTTCTCCTGCCTCCTCTCCTGCACCGCTGCCTCCACCCTCTCACCACGATTACTAAACAGAAGATCAAGAAAAAAACAGCCAAAGATTCAGACACCTTCTTCCTCCTCGTTCCCGAGCCCAGGACCCATCACTCTCCTCAGGGAGAAAGCATCCTGGATGCTGCAGCTCCTGGGAGGGCAGAGGGTAGACAGGATGAGAGCCCAGGCCAGGACCAGCAGGCATCCAGGTCAACCTTTAATAACATTATCATCAAGATCGACACTACCCTTAAGGGAGGCTTTTCCAGGCCATGCCCTGTGCTAATAAGCACACTACTTACATTGTCTCTGAGCTGTCTGTTCTCTGCACAACGACCAGAATTATCCTTCTCCTAAACCAAAAGGCACATCATATCACTCCTTTGTTCAAAGCCCTCCAAGCGAGGACTACCACCTAACTCAATGGTGAAAGCCAAAGGCCCACTGAGATGTAAACTGCATGAGGGTAGAGACTTTTACTGACTTTATTCACAATCCTCTCACCAGCATCTAGACCAATGCCTGGCACAGATTAGGAACTCCATGGGTGGATGAATGAATGAATGGCTCTACAAAGGAGATGTTCTTACCAGCCCCTTATAAATGAGAAGACTGAAGCTCAATAAAAGTTGACTCACTTGTCGAAGGTCAGCCAGATACCAAGGGACAGAGATGGGATTGAACTCCAGGCCTGTCTGATACCCTTTTAATTCTGTGGTGCCACCAAAGGGAAGGGTCTGGGCATCCTACACCCCACCTCTCCTTAAGTTCCTCCATCTGCACTCAAGGCAGATGCCTCTGTTACCTTTATCAAAAATGCCCAGCACCTGGCTCAGGGCTGGTACACAGCAGGTGCCCTCCAGAGGTTTCTGAATACACTGATGCACCTCTAGGCACTCGGTCTCTCCTTACATTTTTATTTCTTTCTGCAGCACTTCACATATCGCTCTCATTTTACCATGAGGAAGGGCAGAAACTCCAACTACACAAAACAGAACTAGAAATGGACCCTGCCTTGAAGAAATTTACAACCAGGTGAGGGAGAAAGAAAGGATGTAGACACAAAAAGGTGTAAAATGCAGCAGGATGGTCATGTGAGCAGCATGCATGGTGCCAGGAGTGTCCGAGGGAAGGTGGGGGTGCTGCACACAAGCCTCAGGACATGTGCACCCTGCAGGTGGGTTAGAGGGGACTCTCATTCATTCATCCAATGCTAACTTTTACGGTTTTCTTTGCCAGACCCTGTGCTGAGTGCTAGAGATAGAGAGATGAATGACTAAGGCATGAGGAGAACTCACAGGCTAATGTAGGAGAGAGAAGAAACATTGTATAAACTAAGGAGATATGTGCCAAGAGAGGATGCTGCGCTGTGAGTTCCATGAATATAGGTGCCTCCGTTTCATTTACATGCTACACTCCCCGGCACTTAAAACACTGTGGGTCCACTACAACTTCTCAGGACATAGTTGCTGAACAAAAGAATGAAAGCACCAGTGAAGGGATATCACGAAGCCTTGGTGGAGGGTGGTCAGGGAAGACTTCCTGAGGTAATGTCTGAACCTGAAGGATGAATAGGAGCTATCCGGATGGTACAGGGGCATTCCCGGGGAAGGAAACTGCAAGATCAAAGGCACAGAACGAGAGTGCTATACACAAGATGACCATGCTGGGCTGTGCTCAGGCCAAGGTGAACAGTGTGATCTGACTCGACGCAGACCACGCAAAGAGAAGCCCCAAGTTAGGAACACCTGGGAAGGCCTTAATCAGGAGGCACATTAGGATATGGTCCTGGGTCCCTGGAGGGAAGACAGGGCTAAGGCTTGACAAATGTCAGGATCAACTACACCAGCCCAAGTGTGAGCTGGGGAGGGCAGGGCCTTCAGGAGGCACCAGAGAAAGGCACAGCATAGGAACCCCTTACCAGTCACAGGTGCCAGACCCCACCAAGAAGGGACACACCAAGATGAGCCACAGCACATCTGTGAGCATGCACGAGGAGTACATGCTGCAAAACAGCTTGGAGGAGATGGGTGTAGAACCATGTCACATCTTGTATACAATCACCAAAGCAGTAACTGGCTGGGGGCAAGTAGGAAGTCAGGGGAGAGAACCAGAGAAAGTGCTATTTATTTCACTTTCACTTTGAGCACACCAGAACTGGGGAGAACACACCCTGGCCCAGGAGAGGAGAAATCTGGCTAGAGTCCCAGCTATCGCCAATGATCTGAGTGACCTTGGGCAGGTTACCTCACCCCCTGGGGCTCAGCTTCCCCATCTATAAACCGGAGCTGCCACCACGAGCCCCATCCCATCCCACCCCTAACAACACCCTGGAAAAGCTCCAATCAGATACATACCAGCTCTGCATGGCTCTATAAAGCACCTACTGTGTGCTCTTCCTTGTACCAGAGGGGAGGACATGCCCAGCCCCCAGGGAACGTTTTAACAAGGGGCCCTGGAAGGCAGTGCAGGGCTTGGTGGTGGGGGTGGGGGGAGTTCTGGGACATTCTCCAGCCAGTCTGACTGCCCAGCCCAGGGAGGGGGAGAGGAAATGGTGAGCTGTTTTACAATCCATCAAATTAATTGCCCCAAATGGGAAATTTACAGGCCTCCTACAGCCTCCTGTGTATCCCATAATCTCCCAAAGGCCCTAATCTGAGAAAGAATGTGTGAGCTGTAATCTTTCCAGCCCACTGTGCTCAGGGGCAATGCCCTGGACAAACCTCAGTTCCTACCAGTAGTCACTCCCAACCAAAAGCCCCCAGCTTATGGCCCTCCAAGGGCCTGATCCCACCCACCAGGAGCCAGCCCAGC
The DNA here is from genome assembly GCF_003265705.2 of Callorhinus ursinus. Lineage (NCBI taxonomy): Eukaryota > Metazoa > Chordata > Mammalia > Carnivora > Otariidae > Callorhinus > Callorhinus ursinus. The sequence continues at coordinate 1,021,852 of NW_027397111.1, read as the reverse complement.
CGACCTTGGCCTAGACTCTGGCCTCAGCAAGAAGACCTGCCCAACCAGCCCCTTTGGTAAATACAACTTTGTTCTCTCCTTCTTTTCTCTCTTAAGGGTAACAGCCTGCCAGGAGGCAGAACCAGGAAAACTGGAATCTGGGCAGAGTCATCCACGGGGCACACTGAAGACAGAAGAGGTATGGGGCATTGGGTTCTAGCCTCAGCTCACCCTATGCTGGCTAGGAAATATTCTCCCATCTCCAGCCTCACCTTCCTCTGAGAAACAAAGAGAATATAAAAAGCTTCCCAGGAACTTCTCTTCCCGCCTCTTCATGACCCAAGTGTCACAAGGAAACTGCAGTAAATCTGGGTCTCTTTCAACTATCAGAGAGCTTCAAGCTCTACTGTCAGGAAGGGAAGCCTTCCAGCTGGCAGGAAACACCCACCCCAGCATCTGGATCTCTCCCTCCATGTCATTTGTACCCATCTGCCTGTGCCTCCTCTAGGCCTTTGCCCCTCTCCCCACATAATGAAGTATTTGTCTAGGCCCTACCCAAATGTTACCTCTTCCACGAAGGCCTCCTGGATCTCTCCCTTCTTAACACCTGTTCCATCATCTCCTGTCTCCTCTATTCAATAGGTCTCGAGGGCAGGGGACTCTTACTCATCGCTAGCAATATGGAACTTATTTATCACAAATATTTCAGAGGGCTCTGCACAAACCTGGAGCCAGTTCTCTAAAGCATTTGCACCTAACAAGTTCTCAATACCACTGAGTGAAGTTTCCTAGACACTGTGAAGGCCAAGCTCCTTGAAGTTCATTATGCTCCTGGTGGCCAGAGCAGCACCTCTTAATCGCCTGTGTTTGAACCCTTTCTCCTTGACAGAGAGCTTTCTCACTCACTACCTAACAAAAGTCCAGCAGGGGAGGAACTGATGTGATCCCCTTCTACTGAGAGAGCAAATGTGCTGTCCAAGGTTATATAGCTGTAAGGGGCTGAGCTAGGATCCAAACCAAGGTCTTCTCATTCTGATTCTAACCCTGTGTTCTCCCAACCACACCTGGAGGTGCATGCAGTCCTGGGGCCTGCTGAGATCTGATCTAAATCCTCCTGCTCTGTACCCACTCCTGGGAGCCAGACACACAGCAGCAGAGACGGAGCCACAGACAGGGACTCTGGGCCGAGGAATGGTAGAGAACATTTACTCCCTACTCTCCACTGTGCCTCCATCTGTGCATGATTAGTAACTCTGGTGACAGTTCACTCACTATATACTGAGATATTTTAGAAGGTTCTGTTATAAACCCAGAGCCAAAACCTTTCTCCCTATAGATTTCCCAGATAATAAGGCTCTTCTATGTGACAGCCCTTCAGATATTTGCAACCAGCCCTCATTTCCTTGCAGGTCTCCCCTTCCCCACATGAAATCCCCAGAGTTCCTTCAGCTGTTCCTCAGGAGACAAGATTTCCAGTGCCCATTACAGTCATCTCAGAAGGGCTTTGAGTAGTCACACACCTCTTAAAAAGGTAATCCCAAAATGGACCCTAATACTCTATCTGTGAGCACAGCAGCACCATCATCTCCCATGTTGTGAGCACCATACTTTCATTAATGCAGCCTAAAACAAAATTAGCATTCTGGATGGTCACATCATCCTATCAACTCCTATGCAGTTCATGGTCAGTCAACTCCTTTTTCCCGGAGCTACATCTCCCAGAGGGCACCAGCTATGCAGGAGCATGAACGAAACTCATTCTCCTCAGCTGGATAGAGCAGAAAGTACAGGAACTTTGGAGTCAGACCTGGATTGGCAGCCTAGTCCTGCTACTTATTTACTGAGTGACTCAAATTATTCATTCTCTCCAAGTTTTAAAATCCTCAAGTACAAAATGAGGAAAAATTTTTCCTCACTGGGAAGCGCTACTGTCTAGTAGAGACTTATTCCTTGTGTGTCTTCCTCATACAAGAAATAAATGAGACAAAGCATGTAAGCACCTAGCACCCAGACCAAGAACATACCAGGATCAAAGATGATAAGTGGTTAGGAGTCAAACCCAAGTATGCCAACACAAAGCTTTGTGGCTGTAGGCACCATGCTACAGCCCCGGGCTGTTTTCTTATCCCACAGCCCTTATCCACTGAAAATCATTTTTGGTTTGTTTCTCCCTGTGCTGGATTATGAATTCCTTGAAGACATCCTTGTCATTGTAGCCCCAGAATCTGGCATGGTGCCATCTGGTACAGAGTAGGAGCTAATAAGTGCTGATGAGCAAATGACTATATGAACAAGTTAATTAAACTGATATCAAGATAGGCAGCCCTTTTGCCCTCTTAGTAGCTCCAATCCCACCTGCACTAGCTGGGTGGCAAGAAGTATTGACTTCATAAGGGCTTACTATACGGAATCAGACCAGCACTACCCCACAACGTCCAGACAGGGAAACCCAGGTGACAGTCCCCAGTCCTTTCTTTGGGCTCTTCCCTTACCCAGGACATTCTCCCTTCCCCAACCACAAGACCTCCAACACTAGTGAGATTTGTTCTAATCTGCTGCTGGAGCCAGGCTGAGCTGCATGTAGTCAGATGAGCATTGTCTGGGATGGTCCCTGGTGATCCCAAGATGCAGAGGTCCTATGTGGGGGAGGGCTGATGCCGGGGTTTTTCCAGCCCCAGTTCTCTGGGGCTTCATTAAAAACATCCTCTCCCAGTTCTGAGGTAATTAATAATAGGAAAAAGAATGACACACCTATTCATATTCAACAGGCTATCTCAAAACCATCCAAGCCACACCTGATAGAGCACTCCTGTCTCATCGTCTGTGCCACTGCTCAATACCACACTGTCCCCATGACCCAAATACTAATGGTCCTTCACAGCCGGGTTGTAATTTCCCCTTTAGAGCCTTTCCCACTTACTCCTAAGGCTCTGAAGTCAGTGAGAGTCTTGGTCCCATCCTTCTGAGCTTTAATTTCCTCATCCCAACAAATGGGCATACAAACGTGAACCTCAAGGTTCAGTGTGGGATAACCACATAAATATCGTGCCCGTGAACAGCACACAATAGGTGTTCACTCGACCTTAATTTCTTTCCTTCTGGTCTAGTCCACCCTCAGCTCTGAATCACATTGTTGTCCTGGGCACGGCTCAAATCGAACTCCGCAGGGAGTACCTCAAGGTATGGGATGGTATCTCCTCTGGCCTCCACAAGGATGTGTATGGCTTTGGGAACTCAACGGGCATTCAAATACTCCCAGTAGTTAGCTGGTAAGCCAACACATTTTAATTTGCTGTGGTCACTGTAGATAAGCATGATAGAATATATTGATTTTCAGGGCGCCTGGGTGGCTCAGTCGTTAAGCGTCTGCCTTCGGCTCAGGTCATGATCCCGGGGTCCAGGGATCAAGTCCCACATTGGGCTCCTTGCTCCGCGGAAAGCCTGCTTCTCCCTCTCCCCCTGCTTCTGTTCCCTCTCTGGCTGTGTCTCTCTCTATCAAATAAATAAATAAAATCTTAAAAAAAAAAAGAATATATTGATTTTCAGAAAATTCCCCAGAAGAAGTGACTGGAAGCCAGCATGGAGATAAATAAGAATGCCATGTAATCCCCAGACTGGAGAGGAGTCTTTGGAGACACCCAAGCCAGTGTACCCAAGGCCCATCCCTCTGCCTCTCAGGCTACAGCTCCCTTGGGTACAGGGAGGCACCACTCAGTGGCTGACTAGCTTCTCAGGCAGAGTCCCAAGAGAGAATAGCACAGGGTTCACTGTACCATTTAATAAATTCATTCAACAATTATCTTCTCTCACCACACACCAAGAAAGTAACCACAAGAAGTTACGCATGTGTTAACTATCTCAATTGTGATCTTTTCATAATATGTATGTGTGTGTATATATATCTCAAAACATCAGGTGGTACATCTTAAATACATACTTTTTTTGTCAATCATATCTCAATAAAGCTAAAAAAATTATTTTCTAGACACCTACTTGTTCCAACCACTGTTTTAGGCACTAGAGGCACAGTCTTGAACAAAACAGACACACTCTGTTAAATTCTAGTGGGAAAGACAAACAAATTAAAATATAATGTGTCTGGGTTGGCTGGAACTCTAAAGAAAAAGAGAGGAGAGTTAAGGGAATAGAGTGTGCTGGGGGAGAAGAGTCCAGAAAGGCCACCCTGAAAAGGTGATATCTGAGCACCTGAAGGAAGTGAGGGAGCAGTGGGCCTTTGGAATATCATTAGGAAAACATTCCAGATAAGAGCACAATGAGTGCAAAGGCCCGAAGGTTGGTTGTGCTCACATGTTGGAGGAACAGCAAGGAGGCCAACATGGCCAGAGCACAGCAGCAGGGAGCACAGAAGAAATGAGGTCAGAGGGGTAACAGGGGTGGGAGCAGATGACGCAGAGCCTTGAGGAGATGGGAGCCTTTAGGTGGTTTGAGAGGAGTGACATAATCCAAATTCCACCGGAGGACAATCTCTAGCTGCTGTACTGGGGGGAGGGGGCGAAAAGCACAGGGACTAGCTAGGAGGGTATTGCAACAGTCCAGGCAACAGATGACAATAGCGTGGACTAAGGTGGTAACAGGTCATGGGTACAATTGGATTCTAGATATATTTCAAAGTAGAGATGGCAGGATTTTAAAAGTTCCCTGGAAATGTGCCTGATGCCAAGTAGTCCCAGGATATAACCGGCTGTTTATGTTGAATAAACCAAAAGACAAACTGAATTTGGTCTCCAGAGCCCCAGCCTAGACACACAAGTGTGGAAAGTGCATCACAGCAGAGTGCCAGGCAGGAAGCCACATGACTCTGGGTTTGGGTGTGAAGGGAGGCGCAGAAGCTGTCACCTGGCCAGGAGGGGGCTCTCCCTGCAGGACTCACCATCCCTCTCCCCTTGCCTTTGATGGGCTGGGTGGCTCATGAGCAAACTGCTTCCTGGCTTCGAAAGGTGGAAGAATGCCTTCACAAGGATGCCAGTGAGGCAGCTTGGTGATCTGAGTCCCAGTCCCAGCTCCACTACCTCCCACCGTGTGACTCTGGGTAAGTCATTTGAGTCTGGGTCTCAGAGCCACAGGTGAAAATGAGAATTATAACATACAACCTAAGGTTCTTACAAGGTTTAAATGTGTACTGTGCAAAAGCAGGCCAATAGGTGAATCAGAATACACCGAGACTCCTAGTTGTGTGACCCTGGACGTATCGTCTCCCTGGGCCTCTGCGTCCTCATCTATAAAGTGGGGAGGAATAACATCTTTTAGGGCTACCGTGAGGATTAAAGCAGATGATGTGTGAAACATGTTGGTGACATTTGTTTTTTAATTTTTTTTTATTCATGTGACAGAGAAAGAGATCGAGAGAGAGAGGGAATATGAGCAGGGGAGAGAGGCAGAGGGAGAGCTCGGAGAAGCAGACTCCTCGCTGAGCCAGGAGCCTGATACGGGACTCAATCCCAGGACCCTGAGATCATGCCCTGAGCTGAAGGCAGACGCTTAACCATCTGAGTCACCCAGGCGCCCCTGTTGGTGACATTTGTAAGGAAGATGTGATCTGATCCTGCTGAACCTCTCCTATGCCATCACCTCGCCCCTGCCAACTCTGTCCACCCCTCCCACCTGCCCACCATGAGAGGAAGCTGAGGCATTAGGAAGACCCTCAGCTCACACTCTTCCCTCCTGTCAGGCTCAGTACAAGGAGCCCACTCCCACGTGCTCAGCAAAATGTCCTGGCCGTCTTAAACATGGCTTCAGGCTCCAGCTCACTAGAAACAACCAGCACCTATGGGTCGTCGGTGGCAGCTTCTGCTGTCAGTTCCGGGGGCTCTCCCTGCTGGCAGCACCGGCCTCACAGGGCCCTCGTGAAGGGCCAGCGAGGACACAGGAGGTGCTGAATAAGCTTATGTGATTACAGAAACAAGCGTGAGGCATCCCCGCCCCCAACACCAGACTGCAGACCAGAAAAACACCAACAGGCACAATGGTTAGAGGACTCCACTCCACACGCCTGCACAGGCCATCTTCACAGTGTGCGGGGACTCACAACCCCAGGTCAAGTTTTGTTTTGTTTTGTTTTTTTTAAGATTTTATTTATTTGACAGAGAGAGACACAGTGAGAGCGGGAACACAAGCAGGGGGAGTGGGAGAGGGAGAAGCAGGCCTCCTGCTGAGCAGGGAGCCCGTTGCGGGGCTCCATCCTAGGAACCTGGGATCATGACCTGAGCCGAAGGCAGACGCTCAACGACTGAGCCACCCAGGTGCCCCCCCCAGGTCAAGTTTAAAACGGCCTGCACAAAGACTTTAGGCAGATCCTGCATGGGAATTATCAGCTATAGAAATAAGTCCTGAAGGCTTCAGAGGAATCAGACCAAAGGAAAATGAGACAGAGGGCCTAAGAAAGTGAAAGCCTCCACGTTTACTCCTCCCCACTATCTCTGGGTGGTATTTAAGGAAGTCGGGAGGCAGGGTGGGGAGACAAGGGAGGGGAAGGGTGTTACTATCTGTAAGTCTATGAGGAATTATGATACTCTGTGGGAAACTAAAGCCTAAATATAAAGAGTTTTTCCTCAAAGTCTTCTTCAATTGACTCCAGCTTCTTCCCGTTCCTTTCCCTTACTCATAGTATCCCCACCCCCACCGCTTTCCCCTAGAAGCACCTAGTACACAGCCTGGGAACCAGACTTCCTATGAGCAGGGTGGGGCCAAGGTCACCAGCCACAGGACTTATGCACATTGCCCAGAGCTGAGGAGGGACCAGGTAAGCAGCATGAGGGTGGCTCTCGCCCTTCCAGGGGGTCAGGTTTTAACTAGGCCACTCTTAGGACACTCACACCACCTACTCTTTATCTCCATCTCTTTCTATTTTAAGGCAGGAGTGCTGCCAGGCAGCGGTATGGGTTACCCGGCTTCTCCTTTGGAGGCCAACCCGTCACCTGCTGGGTGGGATCCCTCACCGGCTCCAACCTACTTCCTCCAGCCCCACCTCTGAAGATGTCCAGCACCCCAGTATATCCTCTCCTCCTTCCATACAACCATGGTGGGGCCCTGGTCACACCCCTGCTCATGCCCTGGATCCGCCCTGTCCTCAGGACGGACCCGCAGCTCCTCAGTGCAGCCCTTTTCTGTAGCTCCTTCCTCTCCTCACAACATCTTGAACAAGTCGTGTTCTCTTACAGCTCTGCTCATGTTGCTTCCTCTCCCATAAACAGCCAAACTCCCTCTTGGGGGAGGGACCAGGTAAGCAGGGTGAGGGTGGCTCTCGCCCTTCCAGGGGGTCCAGCTCAGGCTCCCCTTGCCCACCAGAAAGCCTTCCCTGGCCAGCCCTCCTCTGTGCCCCTCCAGTCCCCACGCTCTCCTTATCAAATCGTTTGCACAGCATCGTCTAGCTGTTGACATGTCTGTCCCCACCAGATATCAGGCTTCCAGGTTCCTGGAGGACACCAATGGCACTTTGATTCATTAACTGAATGCTTACTGTGTACCAGATACTTTCTGAGAGCCAGCAATATAACAGTGAACACAACTGAGAGAGAAAATTCCTGCCTTCGTGGAGGTCACATTCTAGGGATAATAAATAGCCAACACACGGGAACACTTTCTATGTTCAAGACTATTCTGAGTGCTTTATATGAACTCATTTAATCTCCAGCACAATTATTATTATCCTCATTTTACAGATGAAGAAACCGATGCTCTAACTACCTAACTTGCTCAGGATCCACAAGCTAGTAAGTGGCAGGGCTGGGATTCAAACCCAGGCAATCCCGTGCCACACCATGCTCCAAGGGCCATTGTGCCTCTCAAAACTATGTTCTCCACTTTGCCTTGCTCATTTTGGTATCCAGTGCCCAGACCGTTTGGCACACACGCAGTGCTCAGTAAAAGTCTGCTCAATGAAGGGACCCCTGAATGATGAATGCTAGTCCCCCTGAAGCACCTGCTCCCTGTCTTGTCCCCACCCAATCCCAACTCATAAAACCCCCCAAGTCTTCCCTGACTCCTCTAACCCCTGAACTGTTTCCTCCTGGACATTCTTCTCCATGCTACATGCACACTATTTACCTGACTCTTAGTCACACACCATCTGACCATCCTATCACCTGAAGCTATGCAGGTATCTTGCTTCACCAGCTCTCCGGGCTCCCTGACACCCCCCAGAGTACAACAAATATGGTGCCAGTACACGGCAAAAACAGATACACAAAGGCTAAACTGAATCCAGCCTCCCCTCTCCATTTTTCCATTATCACCAGAGCTATTTCTCCTCTTGCCCGGGGGCAGCAAGCCAGAGCTTGGGTGAGATACAACCTTTGCTGCAACTACATCCAAACTGCCTAACCCCCTCAGCTGTAACAGCCAACGTCATAATTAGGGTACAGCTGTGGTTAAAAATAGCAAGTACAGTTGGATAATTTTAACCCTCAGCAAAATGCATCAGGATGTTCAATGCCCTCTATTAGAAAATGCCTGTAACTGAGAATCTGAGCTGGACAGTATACACAAGTACCCTCTGTGTATATCAGAAGGTAAGAGTCGCTGTGCGATATAAGTCAAGGAATTACCCAAATATGCTTGGACCAATCAGCCATTATATTCATGGAAATACTTGCTAAAATTTACTGAACTCTACTATGCTCTGGGAACTGAGTATTTCACATGTCCATACTTCCTCAACCTACAGTGGGGTTATATCCTGATAAACTCACTGCATATTGAAAATATCAAAGTTAAAAATGCATTTAATACGCCTAACCTATCCAATGCCATAACTTAGGCTAGACTATCTTAAATGTACTCAGAATACTTCGTTTAGACTATGGTTGAGCAAAATCATCTGACACAAAGCCTATAATAAAGTGTTGAAAATCTCATGTAATGTTGAATCCTGTACTGAAAGAAAAAAAATAAAAATAAACAATGGTTATAAGTCTATCGGTTGTTTACCCTCATGATCTCGTGGCTAACTCGGAGCTGTGCTCACTGCCGCAGCCCAGCATCACCAGAGAATGTCACAACACCTATCGCCAACCTGGGAAAAGATCAAAACTCAAAATTCAAAGTATGGTGTCTATGGAATGTGTATCACTTTCCTACCACAGTCATATCAAAAAATCATAAGTTGAACCATTATAAGTCAGGGACTGTCTGTATTACTCTCATTTAACCAGTACAAAAGACCCGTGGGACAGATATCAGCATTTGCCCCATTTTGTTCAGAGGTTAAATGACTCACCTGAGTTCCACAGCCACAAAGTTGGGCTGCCAAGCCTGCATGCTCAATCGCAACCCTACAGTTCCCCTAATCTACTGCAGCACAGTCCACCATGAAGCATGGTGGAAACAGGCCAAGCAGGGCTCAAAGGGACCATGAAGACCACCAATTAAGGGCAGCTGGGGATGATCCCTGCCCTGCCACCTAACACCTGTGCTTGTGAGTTCCCTAACCTGCCTGTGCCTCACATTCCTCATGTGTAAAATTAGGATAAGTACCTACCTCATAGGGTTGGTAGTGGGATTAAATGAGCCCATCTCTGTTAAGCCCTTAAAACAATGCCTGTGGTGAGCACTAGATAAATATTTGTAAAACAAGCAAGTAAGGACTCAACAAAAGCATTGGCTTCTCGGTTTGACAGTCCCTCTGCCCTAGTGCTCAGCTCACTGAACCCCAAAACCAAGCCAAATCCAATACAGACCTTAAAGAGAAAAACAAATTCTCAAACCTTTCCATGGACTCAAGAAGACAATCAGCACCAACCAGTCCTGCCGGCCTCAAGGAGCAGCCTCAAAAGGCCCAGCGAGGTGATCACACAACACAGTTACTGCAACTTAAATCGCTGGGCTCCTCAGACACATGGAGCTTTTGAAATAAAAAGAGTGTGCTTTGGATTCTAATTTAAATATCTATCTATTCACAGAATAGGAAGCCAATTACTTTCCTCTCCCCCAAAGAATTAATATCCCCATTGAGTTTTATAAATCATCTGGTGCCAAACACATAAACCCGTCTATGCATTTTCAGGTGAGGAGGGCTGAGAGAAGCCGACTGAGCGCTCTCCAGCTCCCACCCACACACCAGGGCTCAAAAAATGTAATTATTCAAAGCCTTGGTAAATGGATGTAATTTCAGGTACCACCAATGCCATTTAGAAACGCATTAATGGGTACAGTGATTACAGATATTTAGCTTCGCAGCATTCATCCTTCTTTAAATCCCCAGGTCAGAATGTGCTGAGAAAAAAAAAAATCTCTCCCAACAATTTCCTAGGCAAGGAAGGAAACCTTTTCCCCTCCCAGGGATCCTGACCACGGACTTTGTGGTCAGCTTACAACCCCAATAGACTCCCAAGTCCAATCAACTCTCTCTCCTTGTATGTCTGCCAATGCCAAGAAAGTCAGGCCAAATGTCAGATCAACCAACCCACACCAATTTGGTTGAGGATTGGCTCTGTGCCTGACACTGTTCCCAAAGAGCTGGTGAGCTATTCGTGGTACCAAGTCACAATCCTGCCCCTGCTCCATCTCCCCCAGGACCAGCTCAGGGAAGCCTGCAACACCAGACACCTCTACGACTTCCTCATCATCACCACTGTCCGCCGGGACACATCTATTCTCCCACGCAGAGTAGCATTCCCATTTCTCAACATAAACTGCAGCTTGCTTGCCGGCTCTGACTCGATGTCAGTCACTCAGAAGAGCAGAAGAGCACACCCCTTACTCCAGGCCTTCCTCTGCCCTTAGAAGGATCTCTAAGTGGTCCTGGGGTTCTGAGATGTGGATGTGCCACACCCCTGCCCCCAGGCAGATGTAGTCCCCGCTCAGTGCTCACCCACATGACCAGACCCACTGCCTGCCTCTAGGACTGCCAAGCATCGTCTGGGCAGAGGGAATGGCAGCACATTCCCAACCTCCATGGCGGACACCTGAGGTCCACCAGGGGCCAGGGGATCTACTCTGGGTAACAGGGTGGGCATTAACAGACAGCTGTGCCTACTGACACTTTCTCAGGGCCCTTCCCACAGCTTCATCTAATCAGTTCCAACAGAGGGCCTCCTGTAAATGAAAAGGCTCAAAATGCCTGAGCACCTACTATGTGCCTACAGGAGCTGCAGACAGGCCATCATCACATTAGATTCTCCATAAATTCTCAATAACACCAGGAAGGAAAGTAGCATTATCATTAAGGTACAACATCATTATTGGAGGGAAGGCTGAAGCTCTGAGACGTCTCCACTTTCAGCATCCATAGAAGCACTTGTGGAACTTGTAATAACGCTGATTCCAAGTCCCACCCCCTAGAAGCTCTGGCTCAGCATTCTAGAACAGTTTCTACTTCATGTCCGTCCTTACTACTCCTTCATCAAGTGCTCTGGCATAGATACCAGGGTCACTACCTCCAAAAAGAGAGCTAGATGCCCTGCCAGGCAATGCAAACACTAATACTAACACAAGGGAACCCTCTCACCAGGGGATGGGGGTGGAGGATGAAAGGGCAGTATATCAAATCTGCCCATTTGGAAAATGTGTTGATCGTTAAGTACAAAAAACCTATTCATTTTCTCTCTGGTTGGACACAGCCACACAGGGCTTCAAAGATGAAGAATCGTTTCTTTGGTATTTAGGCACCAATGATTTAGTATCCAGCTTCCTTTTAAGGACAAGTCTCGACAAGAAAACACACTTCTCCTTCCTGGAGCCTGATTTTAGGAGATTTCCCTGAAGAAAATGAACCATAGCTTTCTGCTGAATGTGCCACACTTCCCCACGAGAAGGGGCTTCCTTTCTAGGAGTAGTAAAGATTCTTACGTAACATGTGAGATTAGCCAGGCACTATTCTAAGCAGACAGTACAGTCATTGTCCCCATTCTACAGATGAAGAAACATCCTGAAGACACAGAGAGGTTTAAGTGACCTGTCCAACCTGACAGCAGAGCTAGGATTTCAACCCTGGTACTCAGACTCAGAATTCATGTTTTATAACCCCCACGTGGCACCACCCCTCAGACACAGGAACTGGGGAACCCCTAGGGCAATATCCCCAAATACACCACTCTCCTGAAGCTCAGCTACTAGTGACGGGTGTTAACCAGGACCAGTCCCTATGCCTCAACTCAGCACCAGCCTCTTCAAGATGCAGACAAGCACACACATACTTTAGCTTCGTCCCCACCCCCTCGCTCCTTCCAGTTTCCTCCACTGGCCTCTTCTTGCCTTAGGCTGCCCGTTGCTCTGCTCCACAGATGCCTGGCCTTCCTCATACTCACCCTCTGAAGCTCCCTATGACCTCGTCCTCAGGGCCCCCAGCCCCAGTCCCCTATACTGAAACTGCCCAGTGTCCCTCTCCCCTCCTGGATCGGGCACTGCTGGAGGGCAGAAATGACATCTCTCTCTCTCCACAGCACACAGTGTGGAGACTGGCATATAACAGGTGACTCAACAGGTGAATCCTGGACCAAACGCCATCCAGCCTCTCATTAAACTGTCCCTCCAGTAAGGTGTTCACCACTCTTCAAGGTGGCCCGCTGGTTCCATCTGTGGACCTGCACAGACAACTCAGTTTGCAAGAGAAGAGGATATGATTATTGCAAAGGTGACTGTGCTAACCTACAACATCGCTGACTCCACTCCTCCTGGGAAGAAGGCTGTCTTACCTCCCACTTCACCCAGGGGGAGAGGAAGCTGGAGGCTGTGCAGCCAGGGGCCTAGGTAGAGGGCCTAAATGGGCCCTCTGCTCCCTCCCTCCCCAAGCACACTGCACCCCACCTGTACCGCAGACTGTTCCAGGGAAGCACAAGAGGTAGCCAGCAGCCCCTGGAAGAGACTGCACGCTAACCCCAAGCTGTCAGACCTCGAGAGGATGAGGGCTCTGCCTTGGCAGAAAAAAGCCCCTAAGAAACCCTGAGAACACTGGCCATGACGCTGGAAACACTCTTCTGGCAGAACCTGAAAGAGACAGCCTGGCTGTAAGCAGGATTAAGAGGCTCATCAGCCCCTAAGCTGTGGTCAGCTGACATGGTTGGGGTGGGGGAGGGGGTCTCGGTCCTCTCTCCCAGAGCACCAGGGACCTGCCCACTGCCCTGCCTAGGGACCATCCAACCCACCCGTCACTCATCTGCCCTGCAGGGGACTTTCTGAAGGAGGCCCAAAGGGTCATCAGGGAAAGCACAGAGGACTAATTTTGGGAAGGATAACGCTACAGGAGGATTCAGTACAGAGGGAGTGGCTATGCAAGTCAGAAGACACCATGGTAGAAACAGTGCACAAATTTGGAGCCAAGACGACTCAGGTTCTAAGTCCCAGCTCCCTTACTGATGCTCATCAGAAAGATCTTTTAACCCTGTCCCTCCCCCAGCCTCCACTGCTTGATCTGTAAAATGAGGCTAATAAAAATACCTGCCTTTAAAAGGAAATGTACGTGTTTTTCAACTATAGAATACTGTGAAGATTATTACTGTTGACATCTGGGGCCCAGGAAGCACCAGACAGTAAGTCTGTCCTTCAGCAGTCAGAGCGGATAACCAGGTGGCCACCCAGATTAAGGAGCGGACCTCTGTGCAGCCTTCTAAATGCCCAGGAAACAGCCAACCCAGAAGCGTTTTCACACCTCACTACCCTGAGCTCTTGGTCCCCAGGTCCCTACAGCCTGGACAAGGTACCCGTGGCCTTGGGACAGCATAGCCCTGATGGTCAAGGTTAGTGTTGGTTTGTTTTTATTTTTAACTAACTTTTAATTTGGAGATCATTTTAAACTTAGAGAAGAGGTGCAAGAATAGCACCCCTCACCCAGCTTCACCCATTGTTAACATGTTGCTCCATCTGCTCTATCATCTGCTCCACCACACACACACACACACACACACACACACACACACACACACACACAGTTTTTTCTCAACCATTTGAGAGCAAATACGTCGGTATTTCCCAAGAATGAGGACATCTTTTTAATAACCATAATGGTTATGCAGTTTTTATTGGTCCAAAATCTGAGTTGAGTCCTACAATTTGCATGCTCCTGCCCCAGGCAACCCCAGTTCAAGGACACCAGATTTCTCCAGCAGCAGCTGAATGTAATAAGGACTCAGAATTCACATTTCCACCCCATCTTATAGATGTGTGGATGTACAAAGAGGAGCTCACATTTATTGGGCATTTACTAGGTGTCAGGCACCTGTCAGGCACTCTTTCCACCAATTAATTCATGTAATCCCCACATTTATCCCCATTTCATTGGTGAGGACGTGAGGCTTAAAAGGAGTAGGTAACCTACCAAGGACAGGGAGCTGTAACTGGTGGAACTGGAATTAGAATCTGGGAATCCGGGCGCCTGGGTGGCTCAGTTGGTTAAGCGACTGCCTTCAGCTCGGGTCATGATCCTGGAGTCACTGGATCGAGTCCCGCATCGGGCTCCCTGCTCGGCATGGAGTCTGCTTCTCCCTCTGACTGCCCCCCTCATGTGCTCTCTCTCTCTCATTCTCTCTCTCAAATAAATAATTAAAATCTTTAAAAAAAAAAAGAATCTGGGAATCCAGAGCCAATGCACCTACCCACCACCTCCTTACACTACCACCACTTACACAACCCCTGTATATTTGTCTGCATGATGAAGCTGCCTGGCTGGCTTTGGCTTCCAGAAAAACCCCGCCAGTATCCAGGTGACCGGGAGTAGGCTGGATGGGAAACAGAGGGGTGGTCTGGCACAACTCAAAAGATGACCGGAGGTCTCAACAGCTGCTGATGTCTTCCACAGAGCCTATGCATCCCTTTTTGGAGATGCACGGCCCAGAGAGGCTGGAAGGCCAATGAGCCGTCTCCCCACACTCCCCTGGTCCCTTAAGACTGAACAGGGGAATTGGTGTCCTGGGAGCACATGTTTCTGTTTAGGAAAACACAAAGCCATACAACTAACATGATACATCCTGCCACAGCACTGATCTTAATGGACGATATGGGAAGGGATTTTATAGTAAGTTAAATTGAGGGTCAAGTCTACATGAATTTTTGGATAGTACCCACATTTTGATGATGTTTCCTACCATCCAATCTCCCAGGTGAGTTCGCCTTCATCCTCTTCTGTCATTCAGCTGTGGCTGAAAAGTCTGAGAAGCCCTTGTCTGAGACAACAACATGTCCATGTCTTCTCTGAACTCTGAAAAGGCTGAACTAACACAGCATGAGGCTTTAGGAAGTCCCTTTACCCCTCTGAGCCAACTTTTCTGCACTAAAAGATGCAGTAATTATGAGCCTCCAACCAGCTAATGTTCATGAAGCACTCCGTAAACAATAAAACATTAACCCAAAACACTTGTCATTTCAGAAAATTGGAAACAAATGTTTTGACAGCCATTTAAAGGCAACAGTCAAATAAAACCATATTCCTCCGTGTTTCTCCCTCTGCCAGTACTGATGTAAGACAGCATGCCAGTTTACCGAGCAGAGATTCAAACCCGTGCTCTCTTCTGAAGAGATGGGAAAACTGGAGCAAGCACCTCATTAAATCACCAAACAGTCACATTCTGATGTGCTTTCTCAAAGAGACTCCTTTTTCCAAAGCCCTAATTTAAGAAGCCCAAAGTTTACTCCCATAAATATTGAGAGAATGGACAGAGCTCCATCAATGCACATGAAACCTACACCCACCCTCTTCACACACACAGCCCTGGAAATCGGGGCTAGCACCTCTTCTCACCACCCACCCCTGTCCTTTCTCTGAAGCACACCCCTCACAGGGGTGAAGAGCCTTAGGAGCCTCTTGCAACCGTTTTTTCTTAAAGAGGTTTTCCCAGATCTTTTCTGGGCTGGTTTTGAGAACGTGGTACAAATCACGGCTCCTAATCCTTTCTTCAGCTTTCTGCACAACACCGCTGTTGTTCCTTTTGTATAGGACCTAACGCTTCAATCCCTGAGCCAGTTTTCACTCTTGATAAAACAACCAGGAAATAAAACGTAAAATGTGGGATTATGCCAAAACTGGCCAAGCTGGGAGAAGCTTTTCTTAACCTTCAACAAGAGGTTTCAGAATTTCCATTTTAAATAGACGTGAGCGGCTGTTTCCCAGAAATTCTTTGCAGAAGTGTTACTTTCTGGTTTGAAATAAAGTTTCTGGGACTGCTGTTCCCAGCAATGAGAAAGATGACAAATGAGAAAGAGGGCAAATAAATGAACCAACAGTTTGGCACTCTACAAGACAAATTTCACTAACATGAAGTTCAACATTTGGGGAGAAAAATGTGGCAGACAGGAAATGCAGGGGGGCCTGAAAGACTGTCCCTTGGGTGATGGCATAATTAAATCTCAAGAGGGCACCTTCCTGGGCCTTCCAGTATTCACAGACTTTTCCAAAGGGCCTTCTATATTTGGTGCCTACAGCCCACTGGGGTACCCCCCTGGACATTCTGTCATCCCTGGTTCAAGCCTTCATTCCCCAATTCCTCTTTCCCTTTAATTTCAGAGAAAATGGGTTTGTTGAATACAAAAACACACTCCAGATATTTAGTATTATTTCTAGAAAAGTAACCCTTCTGAAGGAAGCTTAAAGCCTTGGCTCATGCTTGGTCCCCAATCCCTGCCTTCATGGGACATGTTCTTAACTGCCTATTCTCAGCCACTTCGAGCCCCAAGCTCCACCCAGACTCCCTGCTCCTCATTCCTGTCCAGGAGAGCCTGAGCACTAGTATCCTTGCCTTGTGGTGTCTAGGAGTGGGCATGGTGGTGGGGGCTCAGCGCACAAGGTCATCACCCTGATGTTTGCATTCGAAATATTCTACAATACAGACATAAACCTGAGAGTCATGCTAATAAATTGATTTTTTTTTTTACTTGGAATGACTTTGAATAGCAAATAAAAAACACCATGACAAGTTGAGGGAAAAACTGCAGAAGAAAGGAAAAAGTTTTATACTTGAATACCTTAAGCGGCACCTTTTTCCAGCTTTGTGAACAAGTGTCCCTGCGCTTTCATTTTGCACTGAGTCCTGCAAATTATGTAGCCAGGAAGGACCTGCTGCGGTCTGAGGGGCTAAGGAGGGGAAAGTTGGTCTTGCTCCAAGCCTCAGAAATGTCTTTCCCAAGAGCCTCACTGGCCTCACTTGGAGCTGGGCACCCAAAAGGAGAATGGCACCTACATAGGATGGCCCTGCAAGTCTCCAAAGCTAAAACTGAGGAACTTAAAGTTAGAAGAGACCTTGTGTAATCAGCTGCTTCCCACCAGGACCCTGGAGCCAAGTCACAGAGGACACCAGGCCTGGCAACCAGGGAGGGAAAGAACCATGGAGGAGAGGCCAACAGATGTCCCATTCCCCAGATGCAGAGCAAGAGGTTATGAGGTGAAGGAGCCAGAGGGGGCTGGGTTCCTACTTCAAGCGCCATTCTTGACAGCAAGCAAGTATATCCAAGAAGGCTGGAATCCAAGCACCAGCCTTGACAGGCATGGTTCCTGGCTGCTTTGCTTCTTTCACCTTACTCAGTCTCCCCCAACCCCTGATCTCCTCCCCAACAAGTTTTCCAAAACCTGGAATACCTACTAAACTCATTGAGTCCCTTAAGACACTACTGCTTCAATAAATACCAAATGCCTACTCAGAGCCCAGCACTGGGCTGGGTACCAAAGTCTCAGAAATGCAGAACAGGGTACCAGCCTTCAAGGAACCACCTTGGCACAGGCAGGGTGGCCAAGACCCCTCCTCTCTCCATTCCTCCTCTTTATTGACTCAGGACCTATTCAAAGCCTGCTGTAGGGAGAACCCACCCCATGGGGTGCAACAAAACCCCCGAAAACCAGCCCAGTGTAACACTCTTGCTCCCAAGGTCTGTCCTAGAACTTCACCCTCATGGGTCCACATTTGAAAAGGCTGTGTCTGCCAAACTGCTTTTACTAATTAATTGTCTTCCACTTCTTTTTTTTTTTTAAAGATTTTATTTATTTATTTGAGAGGGAGAGAGAATGAGAGATAGAAAGCATGAGAGGGAAGAGGGTCAGAGGGAGAAGCAGACTCCCTGCAGAGCAGGGAGCCCGATGTGGGACTCGATCCCGGGACTCCAGGATCATGACCTGAGCCGAAGGCAGTCGCTTAACCAACTGAGCCACCCGGGCGCCCCTGTCTTCCACTTCTTATTAATCAGAGACTTGCACCACCACCAATCAGCTCAGGAGACCAACGACTGCTATCTTTCTCAGGTGCCTCAATCCCCAGCAAAAGCCAAGAAGGATTCTGGCCCTGTGAGCCTTGGGCAGTCTGACTCAGAGCAATGGCACTTGGCACAAGGCTCCTTCAACCATCAATGCTGCTTCACACCTGTGACCTAGGGTAAAAGCCACCCCACTACCATGGGTACCATATTAGAGACTGAAGACCTACTTTCTGGTCCCAGCTCTAAGCACCCCAGACAAATCACTGAACTTTCATGGACTGGAGTTTGATCATCTAAAGAATACGATAGGGGCGCCTGGGTGGCTCAGTCGTTAAGCGTCTGTCTTTGGCTCAGGTCATGATCCCAGGGTCCTGGGATCGAGCCCTGCACTGGGCTCCCTGTTCGGCGGGAAGCCTGCTTCTCCCTCTCCCTCTCCCCCTGCTTCTGTTCCCTCTCTCGCTGTCTCTCTCTCTCTGTCAAATAAATAAATAAAATCTTTTAAAGAATATGATAATCTCGGGGCACCTGGGTGCCTCAGTTGGTTAAGTGTCTGCCTTCGGCTCAGGTCATGATCCCGGAGTCCTGGGATCGAGTCCTGCATTGGGTTCCCTGCTTGGCCAGAAGCCTGCTTCTCCCTCTTCCACTCCCCCTGCTTGTGTTCCCTCTCTTGCTGTCTCTCTCTGCCAAATAATTTTTTTTAAATCTAAAAAAATTAAAAAAATAAATTAAAAAGGAATATGATAATCTCTGCTCTTCCGCTGCTATAAAAACCAAGTAAGAAAAGGTACCAGAAAAAGCCAACTGCCCTCTGCTGTTGGAATGCCCAGGATTACTATGAGTTTCCACATCAGTAAAATGGAACTGGTAACAGTTCCTACCTCATCAAATTGTTGTGAGAATTAAATCACATAATAGTGATAAAACAGTTCCTGGCATTTTTCAAAAACTGGAAAAGATGAGGCTATTACATAATTGCTACTACTACTATTGCTTCTGTTAATGACCCTATTATCTCCATTAGTATTGTATCTTGCTACCTGGCTAAGAGACTCATGGGAAAGTGGAAAAGTTTTAGAGTATAAGTCTTTTTTTTTAAGATTTTACTTATTGATTTGAGAGAGAGAAAAAGCATAAGAGAGAGAGCATGAGCAGGGGGAGGGGCAGAGGAAGAAGAAGACTCCCCGCTGAGCAGGGGTGGGGGATAGGAGAGGGAGAAAGAATCCCAAGCAGACCACACTGAGTGCAGAGCCTGATGTGGGGCTCAGTCTCACGACCCTAAGATCATGACCTGAGCTAAAACCAAGAGTCGGACACTCAACCGAATGCGCCACCCAGGCACCCCATTTTAAGGATATTCTTTTTTTTTTAAGATTTTATTTATTTGATGATGAGAGAGAGAGAGAGGGAGAGGGAGAGAGAGAGGGAGAGAGAGAGAAAGAAAGCACAAGCAGGGGGAGTGGCAGGCAGAGGGAGAAGCAGGCTTCCGGCTGAGCACAGCGCTCGACCTGGGGCTCAATCCCAGGACTCTGGGATCATGACCTGAGCCAAAGACAGATGCTTAGCCAATTGTGCCATCCAAGCACCCCTAGAGTACAAGTCTTCTTAAAGAGGATATCAGCATCACCAAGTCTAGAATTAGGGGAACCAGCAGTAGATTCGTTTTATGTTTTTCCCCTAAACACCAAAATTGAACACAAGTGCAAAAATCAAAACCAAAATGCATCAGCATTAGCTCGAGTTTTCCTGCTTTAAGAAATGTACTCCTGGGGGTGCCTAGCTGGCTGGCTCCGTTGGTAAAGCATAAGGCTCTTGATCTCAGGGTCATGAGTTCAAGCCCATGTTGGGTGTAGAGATTACTAAAAAAAAAAAAAAAGAAAAAATCACTCTGGGTTTTCTTATGTACAGCAGGGTTAAAGAACCCTGAAGAAAAGAAAGAAAGAAAGAAAGAGAGGAAAGAAAGAAAGAGAGGAAAGAAAGAAAAGAAAGA
>NW_027397111.1:967749-1001657 GCF_003265705.2 Callorhinus ursinus | reverse complement strand
AAAGAAAAAGAAAGAAAGAAAGAAAGAAAGAAAGAAAGAAAAAGAAATGTAGGTACTCTGGAGAGTATCAAACATCTGCTAAATATCAGGAGCAACTGATGCATCTTGAAAACCTCACACAACCTTCCAGACCAAGGATCCACTGGGGAAAATAAAACCGGCTATGCCAATGCTTTGTCCCTCTAACTGAGGCATATTAGAGGAGGATCCAAAAAAAAAAAAAAAAATAGAACATTCAGAAACGACCAGAGCAAATCTAAGAAAGCTGACTAAAACAAAGCATTTTTTATGTGAGGAAAAGGAGAACAATTACTCCCAAACCCTTCAGTCCCTCAAGAAGTTGCCTCAGGAGACAGGAAATACAGTCGGCTGCCACAGTGTCCCAGCCTCCCCGTACGGCTGGCCTTTGAAGGTAGGGGATCAGTCCCATACTGCTTTCCCCTAGGCCTGGGAGGACCCTCGGGGTGGGGAGCCAGAGCTTGCTATAGGATAATCACTAGGAACTTCACAGAGTCACCACAAAAGAGTCAGCAAAAGAGAGAAGGGCGGGAGGCTGTAGCAATGGCTGACAGAGTCCTACCCAGCCCTCAAGTCCCCCAACTCAAGACTTAGCCTAGTACTTCACAGTAAAGACAGATACTATCAGACAGGAATACCCATGTCTCCCCTCACTGAACCTATCAGCCCCCTAGCATGGGCCTGACATGGGCAGCCCTCCCTCCTGTCAAATGGATGAAAGGCCCTGTTCCCAGCTGGGACCCCTGAGACCTACACCCAGGATCCGCAGATCCCCACCCTCTCACCTTGTCAGAAACACTGCTCCAGGGACAGTCCCATCTCTTTCCTGCATCATCCATTTCTCCCTCTCTATTGGATCATTCCCAGCAGAACAAAACATGCTCTACCCTCTCCCACTAAAAAAACAGACACCCGCACCCCCACCTCAAACCCAAAACCTCCCCAATTCTCAGCTAACGTCTCAAACCTGCTTCATAACAAAACTGCCTGAAAGATTCACCTATGCTTATTGACCCCATTCTGCACCGCATATTTCCCCCTCTACCTACTCCAGTCAGGTTCTGTCCTTTAAGCTTCTGTGAACCCCTCATTCTACTGGGTTTCCTCCTACCTTCTCAGTCTCCTTTGCTGGGTCCACCTCTTTTCCCAACCTCTAAATGCTGCTATGTCCCAAGGCTTAGGTCATTTTTCTGTCTATGCTCTCTTCCAAAGTGAGTTCAACTAATCCTGTGGCCTTGAACATCACCTACAATACCCAAATACACCTCTGCAGTCCTCTCTCTCTCCTGAGCTTCAGGATCCATCCATCTGACTAGTGGACATACTCATATCTCAAATGTCAGAACAAGAACTCATGCCCCACCCCCCACCCCCCCCCACACCCCCAAACCTGCTCCTCCCAGCCCTCCCATCTGAGTGACGGGAGTACCATCCACTCAGGAGCTCATCTTTGGGAGTCATCTTCGACTCCTCTTTCTCTCACAGACTATGTCCAGATCATCAAGCCTGAATCTGACTGCTTCCGATGAAAGCATCTCCAGTGCTACCCCCTCAGTCAAGTCATCAGCAACAGCCTGCTACTACTATCCTACCCACTGCAGATGCCACCTGCATACAGCCCACTCTACAGCAGGGACAATGATCTTTCTAAAGATGCACATCAAA
The DNA here is from genome assembly GCF_003265705.2 of Callorhinus ursinus. Taxonomy (NCBI): domain Eukaryota; kingdom Metazoa; phylum Chordata; class Mammalia; order Carnivora; family Otariidae; genus Callorhinus; species Callorhinus ursinus. The sequence continues at coordinate 999,974 of NW_027397111.1, read as the reverse complement.
TCACATTGCCCCCCACTTAAAACCCTCCAGCGATTTCTCACTGGGCTTAGAAGCAAGTCTAAAAAGCCCTTACCCTGGCTCATAAAGTCCTACACCATTTGCTCTCTCCTATCTGTAACCTCTTCTCTTGTGACCTTCTCCCTTGCTCACCATATTCCAGCCACACTGGCCTCTCCACTCTGAACTTGAAGCTTTCTCTGCCTTCAAGACCTTGCACTGGCTGATGTCTTCTGGAAATGCTTTGCCATCTCATCAACACAAGGATGGCTCTCTCCTGACACTCAAATTTTACCTTAAATGTCACTGATTCAGAAACACCACCACAGACCTCTCAATCCAACACCACCACCCAGTTACTTGATATCACATTACATTATTTTAATTTTCTGCATAGTAGTTACTGCTGATACTATTCTTGGTTTTTAAACTTATTTTCTGCTCCCCCTCCCCACTAGACTGCAAGCTCCATGAGGACCCACACTTGTCTGCCTCGTTCATTTCTGTGGTTCCGATGTTTAGAACAATGTGTGGCACACAAGGAGAAATCTAATAAATATCAATGAATGGAGTTATGGTCAGACAGGCCCACTGAATGAGAGGTTCTGATTTCTTAGCCAGCTCCCCAACTTCTCTCTCAAACACAGACAGGAGGCAGGACCCCAGCCACAGTCCTAGTGTTCACTTGCATAAATCTCATCCACAAGAATTTCAAACATCAGGCAAGAGCCCAAACTAGGGAGGGAGGATCCAGGATTTTCTGTGACCACAGAGCTTCGACTAGGCTGCTCCACTACTGACTGGCAGTGCTTCCAGATGGTGAAGAAAGGAATTCTGACTCATATCCCCCAAAAGTAATAGTACTTGTCAGACCACCGTCCAGACCTCGGAGAGTTCATTCATTACGTAAACAAAGACTTGCCGAGCGTCTACTCTGTGCCAGGCACTGGGCAAAGGACCAAAAGCAGCTTCTGACCGCAGGGAGCTGACGCGCCGAGCACGCAGAGCGTTACAGAGAAACGCAGCACCACAGGTACCCGCGCGGAGCGGGAAAGTAACGGCCACACTAGTGCCCGCGGCTGGGCGGCGCCCTCGAGTACTGCCCCACGATTTCATCTCCACAGACCCAGGTCTGGGGTAACCTGGCTATTGGCGCAACGCTCTCGGGCTTTTTCTGAACAACTACCGCTTGACTAGCGGAGGCAGGAGTGACTGTCCCCGTGGAGCACCGGCTTTCCCAGACGCGCAGTGTTCGAGGAATATTATTGGCTGATGGGTTCCCTCCCCACCCCCACCGCTCCCCCACTGGCCCGCGCTCTGGAGGGCGAGGGGGGTGCGGCTCCGACTCTCCCCCACCACCCCAGAGAACCCGGTCGAAGCCAAAGTCCTCCCCACGCGAGATTCCCTCCGTCTCTACTCCGCAGCCCCCGGTTTCCGGACCCCGGACGCAACTCCTAGCTCCATTCTCCCCACCCCCGCCCACCCCGGTGGGGCACTGCCGGGCGCGGTGCGGCCCGGGACCCCGGCGGGGAGGAGTGTCCGGCCCCTCACACCGGCACCCGAATCACGCCCAACTGCAGGACCAGGGGACAGTTTGCGGCCTCCGCCCCCTCTGCGGCCCGGACTGCGGCCCGCCGCGGAGATGCAGACCCCGCCGCCCCCTCTCCCGGAGCCCGCCACACAACTCCAGCACACAAAACCCCACAGGAGTGCGGCCGCGGCGCTCTGCGCGCCAACTCGCCCGGGACCCGCGCGGGGGGCGGGGGGCGGGGGCGCGCGGCGGGAACCGGTCGGATCCCGTCGCACAGGTGCGAGCGCGGCGCCCGGGTCACTCACTCGATGAAGTAGCTGGCTCCCTCCTCCGTGAAGCCCTCCTCCCAGCCGCGGGGCAGGTCTGCGGAAATGCCAAAAAAGTCGGGTCAAACTTGAGCCGCCCGGGCGCGCGCCCCCCGAGCGCTGCCGCCCACCCCGTCGGCCCGAGTCCCACCTGAACGGATCATGTGGCCGGAGTTGACTGGCTCCCCGGTGCGCGGGTGCAGCCAGGTCGTGCGGCGGAGCTCGTCACTGCGGGAGAGAGGTGCACCTGTTAGCGCCGCCGCCCCTCCGGGGGCGCCCGCCGGGTCCCGCACCCCACCCGGCCCCGCGCCCACGCCCGTGTGCCCGCTTTCCCGCGCCGCACTTGATGAAGAAGACGCGGCCGTCCCGGCACACGCCATAGGACCAGTGCTCAGGTAAAGTGTCCCGCCCGACCGCCGCCGCCGCCATGTTCGCCGAGAGCCGAGCCGCCGCGGCCGCCGCGGGGCGGGGGAGAGGGGGCGGAGGCGGGGGAGGGGGCGGTGCGGGCGGCGGGCCGGCGGGCTCGGCCTGCGCGGGCCCCGGCGGCGGCCCGGGGCGCTTCATCGCGGCGCGAGGCAACGTCCCGGGAGTCTCGAGTCCCGGCACCGCCGCCGGAGTTGGCCGCCGCGCGGGCCGACCGGAGCGCTGTGGCCGCGGCCTTTGTCCCCGCGCCTTCCCCGCCCCCAGCCCGCCGGCCCGGGCGCGCCCGCCGCGCGCCCCTTGGCCCCTGAGACCGGGAGCCCCGGGCGGGGCCGAGGGCCGCTGTCGGGGCGCCGCGGGCAAACTCCGGAAACAAGGTGCTCCCCGAATGCTCCAGGGAACCCCACCCGACCCCCATGACAGACCTTCTGCCTCCGGGAACTGTACTTCTTTCTGAACCATGCAAACCTAGAGAGGTTGCATCCATATTGCCAGCCTCGGTTTGTTCTTTCCTCTGTAAAATAAAGTGACTAGTAAGTACCACAAGGGATTGTTGTGAAGGTATGAAGTTACAATGGTGTAAAGTGATTAAATGAACTCTGGCCTGAAGCAGGTGCTCCATTATTTAATGTCAGGTCAAGCATGATTTCATTTTCCCAGGTTTGCAGCTCGGATATGAAGCAGGAGGGTGCAGGTTCTCCCCCGCATACACCACATACACCACAGAGAGCCCTGAAGTTACCTGTAGAGTAGGCTTCTGCCTTCAGTTCCTGTCAAATGACAGAAAGAGAGACGCTGTGGGCCGGCTGCATCTCAGTCTATCTTTAGAAGAGCAGACCCGCCAGACTGGGCCTCTAGTAGGGCCTCTGGAAAGTTCTTCACATAGCTGGAGCCTTCTCATGGTCAGGCCTGTGCTCGAATCTCAGCTCCAGGGGCATCCCTCCCCTGGCCCCTTTGTCCAAAGGAGACCCTTTCCCTTCTCCCTTCACCATCTATTCCATTACTTGTGTACATTTAATTGACGTTCATATTCACATGTGTGTTTATTGTCTTGTATGTTGTATATTAGCCACCTGCACATACACTAAAATTTCAGTGGGATGAGAGGTGGGACCTTGTTCTGTCTCATATGCTGCCATATTCTCAGTGCTTAGAGCAGTGCCTGACTCATGTACACATTCAATAAATGCTGAAAAAGTGCACAATACACACTCCACACTGAGACCCCTCTATGCTGAGCATAGACAGGAGAGGAAACTGGGCTCTGGGAGATGTCAAGCCCAACCTTCCAGCGGTATAGGCTGTAATTGGTGGAAAGGCTCACAGGAGACGCTAGGTAGTGTAGGCACTCTTATTCAGAAAGGCATCCTAGACAGGTGGAAATCAGTTGGGCCCAGAAGGAGTGGTCAGGGTTGACTGAGAAGAGAGCATCCCAGAGGGGGAGGATGGGAGAGCAAACACAGGCTCATGGGAAGGGTATGGGATGTTGAGACCATAAAGATGCCCTTCCTTGAGACAGATAGTGGTACTGGGGAAGGAGCCTGATATGAGTTAGAAAGAGGGAGTTGGTGTGATTGTGGGGACCACTGAACACCTGTTTGAAAGGGCCTCCAGCCTTTGAGGAGGTTCCTGAGCAAATGACAATGAGAAAGTTGTGTTTTTATTCTTAAATATTAATTTAAAATAATAAAATGGGCAAACTATGAACACAGTTCATAGAAAAGTAATACAAGTGGCTTCTAAACAAACAAAAAGAGGGACGCTTGGGTGGCTCAGTCGGTTAAGCGTCTGCCTTCAGCTCAGCTCATGATCCCAGGGTCCTGGGATCGAGTCCTAAATTGGGCTCCTTGCTCAGCAGGGAGCCTGCTTCTCCCTCTGCCTGCTGCTCCCCCTGCTTGTTCTCTGTCTGACAAATAAATAATATCTTAAAAAAAAATTAAAAGATACTCAACCACCTCATAATAACAGATTAAAATTAAGGTGAGATACTATTTTTTTAGCTATCAGATTGGCAAAAATGTGCATTGTAGAGAAAGACATTCATTGTTGGTGGAACTATAAAATGGTTGTCTCTTTGAAGGCAATTTGGCAACAACTATTACAGTTTAAATGCAATACCTTTTGACCTAGCAATTCCATTACTAGAAATTTATCTTACATTAGTACTCACACAGAGACAAAAAGACTTGTGTATCAGAGTATTCACTGCAGCATTGTCAATAGTTACAAAAGACTGTATACAACCTAAATGTCTGTCAGAAAAGAACAGGTTTGTAAAAAAAAAAAAAAGAGAAGAACAGGTTTGTATGGTGATGGATATTAACTAGACTTACTGTGGTGATATTTTGCAATATATACAAATATTGAATCATTATGTTGTACACTGAAACTAACATAATGTCATGTGTCAGTCATGCCTCAATTTAAATAGAAAAGAACAGGTTAATTAAATTATGTCATACTCCTACAATGGGATGATATTCAGCTGTTAAAAAGAATAAGCTAGCAGTGGAAAAAAAATAAGTGAAATATAAATAGCCAAACTGTGGAAAGAGCCAAGATGTCCATCGACAGATGAATGGATAAAGAAGATGTGGTATATATACACAATGGAATATTATGCAGCCATCAAAAGAAATGAGATCTTGCCATTTGCAACGACATGGATAGAACTGGAGGGTGTTATGCTAAGTGAAATAAGTCAATCAGAGAAAGACATGTATCGTATGACCTCACTGATATGAGGAATTCTTAATCTCAGGAAACAAACTGAGGGTTGCTGGAGTGGTGGGGGGTGGGAGGGATGGGGTGGCTGGGTGATAGACATTGGGGAGGGTATGTGCTATGATGAGTGCTGTGAATTGTGCAAGACTTGAGTCACAGATCTATACTTCTGAAACTAATAATGCAATATATGTCAAGGGAAAAAAAAAGAAGAAGAAGATAGCAGGAGGGGAAGAATGAAGGGGAGTAAGTCAGAGGGGGAGATGAACCATGAGAGACGAGGGACGCTAAAAAACAAACTGAGGGTTCTAGAGGGGAGGGGGTGGGGGAATGGGTTAGCCTGGTGAATAGTATTAAAGAGGGCACATTCTGCGTGGAGCACTGGGTGTTATGCACGAACAATGAATCATGGAACACTACATCAAAAACTAATGATGGTGATTAACATAACAATAAAAAATTATAAAATAAGTGAAATATATTTCTTTACAATATAAGGTATCTGTTCTAGAATTTCATATGACATTGGCATCAATGGATCATTAGCACTTTGGTAAATTATGGACATTTTCTGTGCTAATATCTTCTGTGAAAAAGAGTTCTGTGGGCAGGGGTGGTGAGGAAGGGTGAATAGGCAGAGCACAGAGGATTTTTAGGGCAGTGAAAATACTTCATATACAATTTTTTAAAAGATTTATTTATTTGAGAGAGAGAATGAGAGGGAGAGAGCACATGAGACGGGGTAGGGTCAGAGGGAGAAGCAGACTCCCTGCTGAGCAGGGAGCCCGATGCGGGACTCGATCCTGGGATTCCAGGATCATGACCTGAGCCGAAGTCAGTCGCTTAACCAACTGAGCCACCCAGGCGCCCCTTCGTATACTATTATAATAATCGTTACATGTTATTACACATTTATCCAAACCTTTGGAAAGTATAGCACCAGGATTGAACCCTAAGGTAAACTGTGGACTTTTGGTACTTATGATGTGTCAATGTAGGTTCATCCTTGTTAAATAATGTACCATTCTATAAGTGATGTTGATGATGGGGGAAGCTATGTGTTTAGAGGGCAGGGGGGCAGGGAGTATATAGGAAGTCTGTGCACCTTCCTCTCGATTTTACTTTGAACCTAAAACTGCTCTAAATAAAGTCTAAAAAATTAAAATAATTTTTAAAAAAGAATGAGCTAGATGTCTATGTACTGATGTGGAATGGTCTCCAAGATATTAAGTGGAATACAAGATGCTGAACTGAGTATATGGTATACTGCTATTAATGTATAGGGAGCATCATGGCTGAATAAGATATCCCTTGTTTGTGTCCCCACCCACCCCCAACAACAATAATTTGGGACCCATCCATGGACAAAGTGCTTTTGTGGGAGCTGTGGGATCCAGTACCATATGTCAAGGGACCTGGAAAGAGTCTCACCCACATGTTGCACTGGGCGATAGGCATACATACCTTGGTCCCACTGTGGACCCTGCAGTGGCCCATGAATCAACCTCAGCTCCTCTCATCCAGGAGCCCCTGGAAAGCACTGTCTTAGACAATCACTTACAGATGAGAGAGTCTTTGTAGAAGTCCAGATTTCCAGCAAAGAAGTTCCAGCACACAGCTGGAGGAAAAACACAAGTTTAGATGCATTGAAGAAGGCAGTTACTAAAAACCAGAGGAGGTGACTGTTCCTTCAAATATGGAGACAGCAATACAAAACTTCAAGGAATGTGAAACATAGATCACAGTAATCTTTCAGTAACCAATCTCAATATGGAGACCTGCAATTTACCCAATAGATAATTTTAAGGAAATTCAATGAGCTAAAGGAAAACACAGAAAGACAATCCAATGAAATCAGGAAAACAATACATCAACAAAATGAGAAGTTTAACGAAGAGATAGAAATAATAAAAAAGAACCAAAAAAAAAATTCTGGAGCTGAAGATACAATGAATGAAATGAAAATTGCAGTTGAAACCATCATCCGGGGGTGCCTGGGTGGCGATGTTGGTTAAGCCACGGAATTTTGGTTTAGGCTCAGGTCGTGATCTCAGGGTGATGAGATGAAGAAACCCCGTGTCTCGCTCTGTGCTCTGCACGGAATCTGCTTGGGACTCTCCCTCCCCTGCCTTCCCCCCCCAACTCTCTCTCTCAAATAAATAAATCTTTAAAAAAAATCAACATCAGGATGGATCAAGAAAAAAGAATCGTGAATTAGAAGATGGGAACTTTGAAATTATCCAATCAGAGGAGAACAAAGAAAAAAGAATGAAAAAGTGAAGACAGTTTACATGAATATGGCATACCATCAAAAGAAATAATTTATGAATTACGGAGTTCCAGAGGGAGAAGGAGGAAGAAAGCTTATTTAAAGAAATAATGGCTGCGAACTGCCCAAATCTGGTGAGAGCTTTGGATATCCAAGTTCAAGAAGCTCAAAGAGACCCTCTCCAAGACTCGTTATAATAAAACTGCCAAAAATCAAAGACAAAGAAGGAATCTTAAAAGCAGGAAAAGAAAAGACGCTTGTAACTTACAAAGAACCCCCATACGGCTATCAGAAGATTCCTTAACAGAAGCCTCAGAGGCTAGGAGAGAATGGGATGATATATTCAAACTGCTAAAAGAAAAAACTACCAACCAAAATACTCTATCTGGCAAAGTTATCCTTCAGAAATGAAGGAGAAATAAAGAATTTCCCAGAAAAACAGAAACTAAGGGAGTCCATTACTGCTGGACCTGACTTATAAGAAATGCTGAAAGGAGTTCTTTAAGCTGAAAAAGGATACTAATTAGTAACAGGAAAACACATCAAAATATACACATGCTGGTAAGGATAAGTATGTAAACAAATTCAGAACACTGTGATACTATGATGCAGTGGTATGTTAACCACTTAACTCTAGGATAAAAGATGAAGGACAAGAATATTAAAAATAATTACAATATCTGTTAGTGAATATACAATATAAAAAGAGGTAAATTGTGACATCAAAAACAAAAGGAGGAGAGCAAAAGGGTAAAGATTTTCTATGCAACCGAAGTTAAGTTGTTATCAGCATAGACTGTTCTATCTGTATGATATTTTATGTAAGCCTCATGGTAACCACAAAGCAAAAACCTACAGTAGGTTCACAAAAGATAAAGAGAAGGGAATCAAAGCATACCACTAAGGAAAATTATCATTTCACAAAGGAAGGCAGCGAGAGAGGAAGAAAGGAACAAATGAACTATAAAATAGCCAGAAAACCACTACTAAGATGCATTAGTAAGTCCTTGCCTGTTGATAATTACTCTGAAGGTAAATGGTTAAATTCTCTAATCAAAAGTCAGAGTAGCTGGATGGATTTAAAAAACAAGACCTGGTACACTTGGCTGGCTCAGTTGGAAGAGCATACAACTTTTGATCTCAGGGTGGTGAGTTCGAGCCCCACCTTGGTGTAAAGATTACTTAAAAGTAAATAGAGGTGCCTGGGTGGCCAGTCAGTTGAGCATCTGACTCTTGATCTCAGCTCAGGTCATGATCTCGGGTTGTGAGATCAAGCCTCAAGTCCGGCCCCATGTTCAGCCAGGAATCTGCTTGAAGATTCTCTTCCTCTGCCCCTCCCCCTACTTGCTCTCACTCTCTAAAATAAATAAATAAATCTTTTTTAAAATAATAAATAAACTTAAAAAAATTTTTTGTAATTAAAAAAAACAAGACCCAACTATATGGTGCCTACAAGAAACTCATTTCAGCTGTAAGGACACACCTAGGCTCAAAGTGAAGGATTGGAGAAAGATATTCCAGATGGAAAGATGGAAACCGAAAGACAGCAGGGTAGTTATTCTTATGTTAGACAAAATAGACTTTAAACCAAAAACAGTAACAAGAGAGAAAGAAGATCATTATATAATGATAAAGGGGTAATTCATCAAGAAGATAATCACAAATATATGCACCCAACATTAGAGCACCTAAGTATGTTAAGCAAATACTAACAGATCCAAAGGGAGAAATAGGCAATATAATAATAGCAGGGGGACTTCAGTACTGCACTTTCAACAATGTATAGATCATCCAGACAGGAAATCAGTAATGAAACAATGGGCTTGAATGACACTTTAGACCAAATGGATCTAAGAGACATTCAAAGAACATTCCATCCAACAGCAGCAGAACACACATTCTTGTCAAGTGCACAGAGAACATTCTCCAGGAGAGATCATGTAATAAGTCACAAAACAGGCCTTAGCAAATTTAAGAAGACTGAAATCATACCAAGTACCTTTTCTGACCCCAATGATGTGAAACTAGAAATCAATAACAGGAAGAAACTGAAAAATTATCAAATATGTGGAAATTAAATAAAATACTCTTGGGGTGCCTGGGTGGCTCAGTCGGTTAAGCGTCCAACTCTTGATTTCATCTCCAGTCATGATCTCAGGGTCGTGAGATAGAGCCCCATGTCAGTGGGGAGTCTGCTTGAGATTCTCTCTCTCCATCTGCCCTTCCCCCTGCTCTCACTCTCTCCTTCTCTTTCTCTCAAATAAATAAATAAATCTTAAAAAAAAAAATACTACTGGAGCACCTGGTTGGTTCAGTCAGTAGAGCATGCAACTCTTGATCTCCAGGTCATGAGTTTGAGCCCCATGTTGAGGGTAGAATTTACTCAATTAAAAAAATATATTTTAATAAATAAATAACATACTCCCGAACAAGTATGAGTCAAAAAAGAAATCAAAATAGCAAACTAAGGGGTGTCTGGATGGCTACGTTGGTTAAGCGTCTGCCTTCCGCTCAAGTCATGATCCTAGAGTCTTGGGATCAAGCCCTATGTTGGGCTCTGCACTCTGCAGGGAGCCTGCTTCTCCCTCTGCCCCTCCCCACTCATGCTGTCTCTCTCTCTCAAATGAATAAATAAAATCTTTTTAAAAAAATAGCAAACTAAGCCCAAATTTAGCAGAAGGAAGGAAATAACAAAGATCAAAGTAGAAATAAATGAAATAGAGAAAAACAATAAAAAAGATCGGTGAAACTGAGAGCTATTTTAAAAAGATAAAATTGACAGATCTTTACCTAGACTAAGAAAAAAGAGAAAAGACTCAAATAAAATCAGAAATGAAAAAGAGGACACTACAACTGTACAAATACAAGGAATCATAAGAGATTACTATGAACAGTTATATGCCAACAAATTGGATAACCCAGAAGAGATGATAAATTCCTAGAAACATACAAACTACCAAGACTTAATCATGAATAAATAGAAAATCTGAACAGACCAGTAACAAGCAAGAAGTTTGAATCAGTAATCAAAACTCTCCCAACAATGAAAAGCCCAGGACCAGTTTCCATGGTGAATTCTACTAAACATTTAAAGAAAAGTTAACACCAGTCCTTCTCAAACTCTTCAAAAAAATTGAACAGAAGAGAGCACTCCCAAATTCATTTTAAGATGCCAGCATTATCCTGCTACCAAAGCCAGATAAGAAGACTAAAAGAAGGGGACCTGGGTGGCTCAGTCCATTAAGTATCTGCCTTCAGCTCAGGCCATGATCCCGGGGTCCTGGGATCGAGCCCTGCATTGGACTCCTTGCTCAGCCAGGACCCTGCTTCTCCCTCTCCTTCTGCCTTTCCCCCCCCAACTCATTCTTGCTCTCTGTCTCTCTCTCGCAAATTTAAAAAACAAAACAAAACAAAAAAAACACTACAAGAAAGCCACAGGCCAATAGCCTGATGAATATATACATGCAAAATTTCTCAACAAAATATCAGCAAACCTAATTTAGCAGCACATTAAAAGGATCATATACCATGATCAAGTGGGATTTATCTCTGAGATGAAAGGATGGCTCAACATATGCAAATCAATAGATGTGATACACCACATATTAGAATGAAAGATAAACATTGGGGAGATTACACACACACACACACACACACACACACACACACACACACAGTGGAATATTACACAGCCATAAGAAAGGATGAGATCATGCCATTTGCAACAGTATGGATGGACCTAGAGGGTATTGTAAGTGAAATAAGTCAGACTGAGAAAGACAAATACTATATAATTTCACTCATTTGTGGAATCTAAAAAACAAAACAAATGAATAAACAAACAAAAAGCAGAATCAGAACTATAAATACAGAGAACAAACTGATGGTTGCCAGAGGGGAGGGTGATGGAAGAATGGGTAAAATGTGTTAAAGGGAGTGGGAGATCCAGCTTCCAGTTATGGAATGAATAAGTCATGGGAATAAAAGTCACAGCATAGGGAATACAGTCAAAGATATTTTTTTAAAGATTTATTTATTTGAGAGAGAGCAGGGGCGCCTGGGTGGCTCAGTTGGTTAAGCGACTGCCTTCGGCTCAGGTCATGATCCTGGAGTCCCGGGATCGAGTCCCACATCGGGCTCCCTGCTCAGCGGGGAGCTGAGCCTCTCCCTCTGACCCTCCCCCCTCTCATGTGCTCTCTCTCTCTCTCATTCTCGCTCTCTCAAATAAATAAATAAAAAAAAGAGAGAGAGCACAAGGGGGAGGGGCAAAGAGAGAGGGAAAGAGAGTCTCAAGGAGATTCTGTAGAGCCCAACGTGGGGCTCAATCTCACAACTCTGAGATCACCACCTGAGCCAAAACCAAGAGTTGGACGCTTAACCAACTGTACACCCAGGTGCCCCAAAGATATTTTAATAGCATTGTATGGTGACAGATGGTAGCTACACTTGTGGTGAGCATAGCATAATGTATATACACTTATTGAATCACTATGTAATATGTCTGAAACTAATACAAGATTGTGTATCAACTACACTCAAATAAAAATTTTTTTAAAAAAAATTAAAAGGGTCATCTAGCTGGCTAAGTTGGTGGAGCATGTAACTCTTGATCTTGGGGTTGTGAATTCAAGCCCCATATTGGGTGTAGCGATTACTTAAATAAAATCTTTTAAAAAATAAAATAAAAAGACATAGGTAGTAAACAGAAGGAATGCCAGCCATAGTTCTAGAATAAGGCTCTGGATTATCCTACCTGATGATATCTTAGTTGTTGGATCCTAGGTAAGGTCTGGAAATATTGGGGGGAAAGACTAAAAGTCCTACACCAAAATCTTCACAAAGCAATTATATTTGGGTGACATGAATATTCTTATTTTCTTTGTGTGTGTGTGTGTGTGTGCATACTTTTACTTTCCCTCAATTATAAAATGGACATAAAAAAAGAAAAAGCAGGAGCGCCTGGGTGGCTCAGTCGTTAAGCGTCTGCCTTTGGCTCAGGTCATGATCCCAGGGTCCTGGGATCGAGCTCCGCATCGGGCTCCCTGCTCCGTGGGAAGCCTGCTTCTCCTTCTCCCACTCCCCCTGCTTGTGTTCCCTCTCTCGCTGTGTTTCTCTCTGTCAAATAAATAAATAAAAATCTTTAAAAAAATAATTAAAAGACTTTTAAAAAAAAGATAAAAGTCATTTGACAAAGTACAACATCTTTCCATGATTAAATACTCTCAACAACTTGGGTACAGCAGGAACATACCTCCACATAATAAAGGCCATATATAACAAACTTATGGCTAACATCATACTTAACTGCAAAAGGTTGAAAGCTTTTCCTCTAAGATCAGAAACAAGACCATGGTGCCCACTTTCACCGCTCCTATTCAACATAACACTGGAAGTCCTAGCCAGAGCAACTAGGCAAGAAAAATAAATAAAAGGCATCCAAATTGGGAAAGAAGAAGTAAAACTGAACTGTCTTGTTTGCAGATGATATTATATCTTGTCCAGAGAAAATCCTAAAAATTCCACCAAAAAAGAAAAAAAATTGTTAGAACTAATCAAATTCAGTACAGTTGCAGGATACAAAATCAACATACAAAACTCGGTTGCATTTCAATAGAATGACAACAAAATATCTGCGAAAGAAATAAAGAAAACAACTCCATTCACAATAACATCAAAAGCAATGAAATTCTTAGGAATAAATTTAACCAAGGAGATGAAAGATCTTTGCATTGAAAATTATAAGGCTTAAATGAAAGAAATTAAAGAAGACACAAATAAATGGAAAGATATCCCGTGTTTGTGGATGAGAAGAATTAATATCATTAAAATGTCCATACAACCCTAAGCCATTTAGAGATTCAATACAATCCCTACTGAAGTTCCAATGGCATTCTTCACAGAAATTGTAAAAACAATCCTAAAATTCATATGAAACCACAAAAGACTCTGAATAGCCAAAGCAACCTTGAGGGGGAAAAAAAAAAACAAAGCTGGCAGAATCCCAGATTTCAAGCTATACTACAAAGCCATAGTAATCAAAACAGTATGGTATTTGCATAAAAAGAGACCAATGGAACAGAAGAGACTGCCCAGAAATAAACCCTCACATTTATGGTCAACTAATATTTGACAAAATAAGCCAAGGATACTCAATGGGGAAAGGGTGGTCTCTTCAATGAATGGCATTGGGAAAACTGGATAATCACATCCAGAAAAAATGAAATTGGATCCCTATTTTACACTACTCACAAAAATTAACCTAAAATGGATTAAAGACTTAAGACCAGAACCATTAAAATCCTATAAAAAAAAAAAAATAGAGATGGGGCACCTGGGTGGCTCAGTCGGTTAAGTGGCTGCCTGCGGCTCAGGTCATGATCCCAGGGTCCTGGTATGGAGCCCTGCGTTGGGCTCTGTTCAGCAGGGAACCTGCTTCTCCCTCTCCCTCTGCCTGACACTCTGTCTACTTGTGTGCTCTCTCTCTCTCTGTCAAATAAATAAATAAAATCTTTAAAAAAAAGAACATAGAGAAGAAGTTCCTTGATGTTGGTCTTGGCAATGATATTTCAGATATGCTACCATATGCATAAGCATCAAAAGCAAAAATAAGTGGGACTACATCAAACTAACAGCTTCTGCACAGCAAAAGAAGCAATCAACAGAATGAAAAGGCAACCTACAGAATGGAAGAAAAAATATGTTAAAATCATATAGCTGATAAAAGGTTAATATCCAGGGCGCCTGGGTGGCTCAGTTGGTTAAGTGACTGCCTTCGGCTCAGGTCATGATCCTGGAGTCCCGGGATCGAGTCCCGCATCAGGCTCCCTGCTCAGCGGGGAGTCTGCTTCTCCCTCTGACCCTCTTCCCTCTCGTGCTCTCTATCTCTCATTCTCTCTCTCTCAAATAAATAAAATCTTTAAAAAATAAATAAATAAAAGTTAATATCCAAACTATATAAGGAACTCATACAAGTCAATAGCCAAAAACAGTCCAATTAAAAATGGGCAGAAGAGGACTCCTGGGTGGCTCAGTTGGTTAAGCAACTGCCTTCAGCTCAGGCCATGATCCTGGAGTCCCGGGATGGAATTCTGAGTCAGGCTCCTTGCTGAGCTTCTCTCTCTGACCCTCCCCCACCCCATGCTCTCTCTCTCTCTCTCTCTCTCTCAAATAAATAAAATCTTTTTAAAAAATGGGCAGAAGATATGAATAGATATTTTTCCGCAAATGGCCAACAGATAACGTGAAAAGATGCTTAACATCACCAATCATGAGGAAAATGAAAATCAAACCCACCATGAAATATCACCTCACACCTGTTAGAATGACTCCCATCAAAAATACAAGAAATAATCAGTGTTGGCAAGGATGTAGAGAAAAGGGAAACCTTGTGCACCATGGGGGGGAATGTAAATTTGTACACTCCACTATGGAAAATAATATAGTGTTTCCACAAAAAATTAAAAACAGGGGAACCTAGATGGCACCGTCGGTTAAGCATCCAACTCTTGATTTCTACTCAGGTGCTGACCTTGGGATCCTGAGATCGAGCCCCATGTTGGGCTCTGTGCTCAGCGGGGAGTCTGCTTATGACTTTCTTTCCCTCTCCCTCTGCCCCTCCTCCCCCACCACTTGCGCTCTCACTCTCTCTCTCAAATAAGTTAAAAAAATTAAAAATAGAACTGCCATATTATCCAGCAATCCCACTTCTGGGTGTATATCCAAAAGAAATGAAAACATAGAAATCTATCTGCACTCCTA
The DNA here is from genome assembly GCF_003265705.2 of Callorhinus ursinus. Classification (NCBI taxonomy): domain Eukaryota; kingdom Metazoa; phylum Chordata; class Mammalia; order Carnivora; family Otariidae; genus Callorhinus; species Callorhinus ursinus. Next base: position 984,970 of record NW_027397111.1, on the reverse strand, counting down.
TGTTAGCTGCATGAACTGTATTTACTGTAGCCAAGATATGGAAACAACCTAAGTGCCCTTCAACAGATGACTGGATAAAGACGTTGTGAGACATATACAGATACAGGTACTATATCTATCTGAGAATACAGATATATAGAGCGAATATATAGAATATCTATATAGAATATAGATATATATTCAGTCATAACATGCCACTTGTCACTTAATCTGCAGAATCTAAATTCATAGGTGAACTCCTAGAAACAGAGAGTAGAATGGTGGATGCCAGAGGGTAGGGGATATGGGGAGATGTCAAAGGGTACAAACACCAGGTTTTAAGTTCTGGGGATCTAATATACAGCATGGTGATTATAGTTAACAATAATCTCTAAAGTGGCTGAGAGACTAGATCTTAAATATTCTCACCACAAAAAAAGAAATGGTAATTATGTGAGGTGATGGAGGTGTTTACTAATGCTACTATGGTAATCACTTCACAATATGTAAGCATCAAATCAACACGTTGTACTTGTTAAGCTTACACAATGCTATATGTCAATTTTATCTCAATAAAACTAATACATAAATAAATGTAAATTCAAATATATATAGTAGATGACAACAAAAGAAACAGGTAAAGTGATTTTTTCAGTGGTAGTGATGGGAAGAGACTTACTTTTCCTTGTGTTCTTTTTGTACTGTTTGATATTTTTTTTCCGTTTAAAACATATATGTGGAACTGGCAGTGAGCGGAGCCTGAGGTGGCTGAGGCTGGCTGGTGGCACCTTAGAGGTGGACAGCCAGAGTCTTTACGATGACTACCTGGCAGTTTTCCTACCAGCCTGTTAGAACCGCCACCCTCCCCCCACCCCCTGCCCCCAGCAGGGATTCCCCCGCAGGAGAGGGTATGCCATGAAGCCTGCAACAATGAGTTGACCCAGTTTCTGCCCCCAATCATCACACTGAAGAAGCCCCCTGGAGCTCAGTTGGGATTTAACATCCAAGGAGGAAAGGCCTCCCTGCTAGGTGTCTTCATTTCCAAGGTGATTCCCAGCTCTGACGCACATTGAGCAGGACTTCAGGAAAGAGACCAGACCCTAGCTGTGAATGATGTCGATTTCCAAGAGATTGAGCACAGCAAGGCTGTTGAGATCCTGAAGACAGCCAGCAGAATGAGCACACGTGTCTGTGTCTCTCTGTACAAGTATCATCACCAGAAGGAGAGGACTGTGCACTGGAGAGTTGCAAGCCACCACCCTACACTTGGAATCTGTTGGGAAAAGCTGGCTAGGACTCAGGGCTGCCGTTTGGGACACTACTCTTAGCCCATCCCTGGCAGAGTGGAGTGGGGAGGACAGGGAGACAGTGAGACCCTGCACTGAGCCAGCTAACTAAATGCATCATCCAAACTACTGTACAACATGTTAGTGCCATGGTTTTCCAGGTGAGCCTCATTCCTGGAAAGGAGAAGGATGATGATGTCTAGGTACAACCTAGCCTGTGGAGAACCCTGCTAGGAAAAGCAACTGACATTTACTAAATACCATGTTTTAGGCATTTAAATATATTTCATATTATTTTCATTAGGGTATAGAAATCAGAAAAAAGGGCGCCTGGGTGGCTCAGTTTGGTTGAGCGGCTGCCTTCGGTTCGGGTCATGATCCCACTGGGATCGGGTCCCGCGTTGGGCTCCCTGCTCGGTGGAGAGCCTGTTTCTCCTTCTCCCTCTGCCTGCCTCTCTGCCTACTTGTGCTCTCTCTCTCTGTCTATGTCAAATAAATAAATAAAATCTTAAAAAAAAAAAATCATAAAAAAGAATCTCGGAGGCCTTTCACCCAATCTGCCTAGCCATCTCCTCCCATCTTTGTACTACCAGTCTCATACACTTTGGAGATTCCAGTGGGACCCTGTTTACCCCTCTTCTTCCTCCTCCTATTATCTCCCCCCAAAAAGGGAAATGTGACATTGGAGGAAAAAAAAAGTATATGTATACTTAAGGATAAAATAATGCAATTCATCAAGAAAGCAATAAGAGATCCCATAAAATTATCTCAATAAATGCCAAAATATATATTTGATAAAATCATCACTGATTTTTAAAATTATGTTAGAATCTAAAATTAAAAATAGTGACAATGTCAAATGCTGGTGAATATGCAGAGAAACTGTATCTCTTACACTTTCCTAGCGGGAATGTGAAATCTTAGAGCCATCCTGGAAAATAGTTTTAGCAGTTTCTTTAAAAAATAAATATTCACTTACCATATGACCTAGCAATCCTACTCCTGGACATTTACCTCAGAAATGAAACATATGTTCACATAAAAATTTGTGAATGATTGGTCACAGCAGCTTTTTGTATTAGACAAAAACTGGAAACAAAATGTTCTACAATAGGTGAATGTTTAAAAAACTGTGGCACAGCGCTCACTTTAGCAGCACATATACTAGAGTTGGAACAATACGGAGGTGAGCGTGGTCGCTGCACAAGGATGACATGCGAATTACTGAAGTGTTCCATATTAAAAAACAAAACAAAACTATGGTACAGCTGTACCATGGAATACTACTTGTTAATGAAAAGGAACATACTATTGATACAACTTGAATGGACTTCCAAGCATTATGCTGAAAAAGCCAATTTGAAAAGGCTACATATTACTTGATACCATACATCCTCAAAATTAAAAAAAAAAAAATTATAGAGGCAGAGAACTCACTAGTGGTTGCCAGGCATTAGGGATGGTGGTGGGGAGGGGAAATATGTGGCCATAAAGGAATGGCGTGAGGGAGGTCTTTGTAGTGATGAAACAGTTCTGTATCTTGATTGCAATGGTGGCTATGCAAACGGATAAAATCACTATAGAAATATACATTGTACCAATGTCAATGTTCTGCTTTTGTTATTATCCTGCAGTTACATAAGATATAACCACTGGGGAACTGGGTGGAGAGTTAAATTTTGTGTTTGCAAAATTCTGTGAATCCATACTGTTTTTGCAAAATTCTGTGAATCAATAATTATCTCAAAAAGTTTTTTAAAAGTATTAGAAAATTACAAATAACCAAAAAATTTTTTTGAGAGTCTCTCTCTCTCAGAAACACTTTAACAGGGGCGCTCAGTTGGGTGGCTCAGTTGGTTAAGCATCTGCCTGTGGCTCAGATCATGATCTCAGGGTCCTGGGATCAAGCCCTGCCTCGAGCTCCTCATTGGGCTCAGGCTCCCCACTCAGTGGGGAGTCTGCTTTTCCTTCTCCCTCTGCCCCTCCCCCCTGCTCATGCTCCCATTCTCTCTCTCTCAAATAAATAAAATCTTGATAAAAAAAAAAAAAAAAGAGGGATGCCTGGGTGGCTCAGTCAGTTAAGAATCTGCCTTCAGCTCAGGTCATGATCCCAGGGTCCTGGGATCGAGCCCGGCATCGGGCTCCCTGCTCAGTGGGGGAGTCTGCTTCTCCCACTTCCTCTGCCCTGCTCATGCTCTCTTTCTCAGTCTCTCTCTCAAATAAATAAATAAAATCTTTATTAAAGAAAAAAGAAAAAAGAAACATTTTTCTTTTTAAGATTTTATTTATTTGACACAGAGAGACACAGCGAGAGAAGGAACACAAGCAGAGGGAGTGGGAGAGGGAGAAGCAGGCTCCCCACCGAGCAGGGAGCCTGATGTGGGGCTTGATCCCAGGACCCTGGGATCATGACCTGAGCCGAAGGCAGACGCTCAATGACTGAGCCACCCAGGTGGCCCAAAAAAAAATTCTTTAACAATGAAACATTTAAAGACATTCTCGTTAAAATAAGAAAACATTAACAAGAAAAGAACAAGCATACCTATAGTGATGCTATTATTTCATGTTGTTTTAGAAGTTTTTGCTAATATAAGAAGACCTGAAACAGAAATGAGATTTAAGTATTGGGAAGGAAATAAAATTATCTTTATTTGCAGATAATTTGGCATGATGCTTTAAATGTGGAAAACAACCCCAAAATCTTAGAATTATAAGGGAGTCCAGGACCAAGATAATATCACAAAATCAATAGCTCAATAATCAGTTGCTGAACTCTTCTCCCTTATAATAGTAGCAAATATACAAACAACTTAGGAATAATCCTAATGAAAAAATATATGCAAGACATATATGTATAAAACCTGTATGATGGGGGCGCCTGGGTGGCTCAGTCTTTAAGCATCTGCCTTCGGCTCAGGCCATGATCCCGCGGTCCTGGGGTCGAGCCCCACATCAGGCTCCCTGCTCGGCGGGAAGCCTGCTTCTCCCTCTCCCACTCCCCCTGCTTGCGTTCCTCTCTCGCTATATCTCTCTCTGTCAAATAAATAAATAAAATCTTTAAAAAAAAATCTCATTCATAATTGTGTTGATTACATGTTGAAATAATATTTTGAATGTATTGGGTTATGCAAAATTTATTATTAAAATAGTGGTTACTACAAAATTTTAAGTTGCATATATTTGCTCACCTTTGTGGCTCACGTTATATTTCAGTTGGACAGCACTGTTAGAGCTTTTTCATTTCACACTTTCATGTACCTATAGACTTTACTGCCCATTAAAATTACCTAGTTGCTTTAATTTTTTTTTAAGATTTTTATTTATTTGAGAGAGAGAGAGAACAAGCTGGGAGAGGGGTAGAGGGAGAGGGAGAAGCAGGCTCACTGCTGAACAGGAAGCCCAACACAGGGCTGGACCCCCAGGACCTTGGGATCATGACCTGAGCTGAAGGCAGACGCTTAACTGACTGAGCCACCCAGGCGCCCCTATCTAGTTGCTTTAAAGAGAAAAAAGCCCAAGGGTGCCTGGGTGGCACAATTGGTTAAGCATCAGACTCTTGGTTTCGGCTCAGGCTGTGATCTCAGGGTCGTGGGATTGAGCCCTGTGTTGGGTTCCATGCTCAGTGCAGAGTCTGCTTGAGATTGTCTCTCCCTCTGCCCCACACATGCGTGCTCTCTCTCTCTAAAATAAATAAATAAATCTTGGAAAGGAAAGGAGGGGGAGGGGAGAGGAGGAAAGGAAAGGAAAAAAGCCTGGGCCCTACCCCCAAGAAATACAATTGGTGTTGGTAGCATTGGTATGATCTTCAATCTCCCTAGGCAATTCAGATGTACTCCCGAGGTTAATAATCACCACTATTGACCTCAAGCTATCAAGCCCTACAGAATTCTTTTTCACATTTATCATTTCATACAATTAAGGAAAGGTACTCACTAGGCTAAGAAGTAACATTTGAATCTGAGAGCACAGATGTGGTGCCAGTTCCATTCCAGATAGATACCTCTTGTGATTGATCAAAACAAGATGTGAATTTTTCCCAGCCTGTGGCCTGATCATGGCAAAATTTTCAGTTAATAAGAATGAAGTAATTGATTCTTTTTTTTTCAAGTTTTACATGATTCTCAGAGCACAGTTACTAATATTTGAACTGGTTCTGAGAGGATGGAGTATATGATGGATTTAAAACATAAAGGTTTGTGTGCTTTCTCCCCTTTCTGATCACAGCATCTCTAGGAGGTGGGCAAGGCGAGAGCTTTTTTGTTTTTGTTTTTAGGATTTCACCTATTTATTTGTCAGAGAGAGAGCACAAACAGGGGGAGCAGCAGGCAGAGGGAGAAGCAGGCTCCCCGCTGAGCAAGGAGCCAGATACAGGGCTCAATCCCAGGACCCCGGGATCACGACCCAAGCTGAAGGCAGACGCCCAACCGACCGAGCTACCCAGGTGTCCCAAGGCAAGAGTTTTTAATGCCCATTTTTAGATGAAGACATTGGGGCCCACAGAGGGCAAGTTGTGTGACTAGTTATATAACATAGCCTAGACTGGAACACACCTTTTGACACCTGTCCGAGGCCCTCCCTTTCCAACCAATTCATCTCAGGACAAATCACTACCACCTATGATAAAAGGAGCTTTTGTACAGAGACTCTTTCCCTTGATCAGCCACAGTGAAGAACTTCAGTTTATACTAGATAGTCCTGCTGATGTGCTTGGCACAAAGCCAGCAACTTAAATGCAAAATAGTTCATGCTCAAAGATGAATCAAAATGCAATTCAGTCAACCAAACACGTGCCCCCAAACGTTCAGCTTCCAGATCACCAATAATACATTATTCTCCTGTAAAAAGTCTGCTTTGCTATCAAGAAGACAGTACGGACTTTGGGGTCTGTCAGACCTGCGTGAGATTCTGGTGCTGGCCCTCACGAGGCTATGCAGCCTTGGGCATGCCACTTCTCCTATTTATTGAACACCTATTGGCACTTCAAAATCCTAGAGCTTCAGTGGAACACACACCACGGTCCCTTCCCTGAAGTATTCTCATTATGTGGAAGAAGTATGTCCTTTAAATGCTAGGAGACCAGAGTTGCTCTGGAGCAGCTGGGGGAGCATTGCAGGAGCCTGAAGGTAATGGTTCAGGAAAAAAATAGAGATATGTAGAGAAAGATAAAGGAAATGTGGCAAAAGGTTAACAATTGATGAATCTAGGAATATGAATATTCATTGTATATTTTGCAACTGTTTATAGATTATAACATTTACAAAATAAAAATTGGGGGGTGGAAAAGTTAAAAAAACAAATATTAAAATAGCTGGCAATAAACTTATTAGAAATGTGAAAATTCAATGTGGAGAAAACCAACACATATATATATTTAAAATAGCGGTTACTACAAAGTTTATAAAACTTGAGTAAATGGGAGAGACATGCCTTGAGGAGGAAGACACCAAACTGGGCAGAAGGACAGGAATAAGAGATATTATGGACTGAATTATGTACCCCCCGAATTTGTATATTGAAATCCTAACCCCTAATGTGACTATTTAGAGATAGGGTCTTTAAAGAAATAATTAAGATTAAATGTGGTCATAAGGGTGGGGCCCTAATCCATTAGGAATGGTGTCCTTATAAGAAAAGGAAGAGAGGGGTTCCTGGGTGGCTCAGTCGGTTAAGCGTCTGCCTTCGGCTCAGATCATGGTCCCAGGGTCCTGGGATCGAGTCCCACATCGGGCTCCCTGCTAGGCACTCATGCTCTCTCTCTCTCTCTCTCATAAATCAATAAAATCTTAAAAAAAAAAAAAAAAGAAGAGGAAGAGAGACCAGAGTACTAACTCCCTGCCCGCTCTCCGAACCCCCATCCCCCTCTCTCCATCTCATCTCTTCACAGGTACAGAGGAAAGCCTGTGGGAGGGCTCATGGAGAAGGCCGCCATCTGCAAACCAGGAAGAGAGGCCTCACCCTGCTGGCACCCAGATCTTGGACTTCCAGCCTCTGGACTGTAAGGGAATAAATTTCTATTATTTAAGCTGCCCAGCCTGAGGTACTTTGTTATGACAGCCTGAGCAGACGAGACAACAAGTAAACTGCTGTACCCAAGGTCAAGGTCACAAGATGAGGGCATAGTGGATCCTCGATTTGTACCCAGAACTATTTTTTTTAAAGATTTTATTTATTTATTTGACAGGGAGTGGGAGAGAGAACACAAGCAGGGGGAGTGGGAGAGGGGAAGCAGGCTTCCCGCTGAGCAGGGAGCCCAATGAGCAGGGATCCCAGGACCCTGGGATCATGACCCAAGCTGAAGGCAGATGCTTAACGGACTGAGCCACCCAGGCACCCCTCTACCCAGAACTATTTGGACCTTCCCCCATGTAGTGATTGTGTGAGTCAGGTCAGTGCTTCTCAAACTTTAGTGGGTATCAGAAATGCCCGGGGGGCAGGGCACCTGGCTGACTCAGTTGGAAGAACATGTAATTCATGGTCTCAGGATTGTGAGTTGGACCCCACGTTGGGTGTAGAGATTACTAAAAAAAATAAATAAATCTTGAAAAAAAGAAAAAAAGAATGCCCAAGGTAGTTTGTTAAAATCAGGGATTCCCTTATCCTGATTTTGGTGGTCTATGTGAAGCCTCAAATTCTGCATTTAAATAAGTGATAGCCCCACCAGGTGATTCTGTTGAAGGTGGTCCCAGAGCGTACTTTGAGAAATGCCACTCTAATAGCTTCTTGGCCTTTTGGCTAAGATCAAGTGGAGAAATGCCACTCTGATCTCAGCCCGGAGGTACAAAGAGATATGGCAGGGAGCAGGTGACCCACAAAGGACATGCATATAAAAGTTCTACAAAGATATGCAAAAAACATTGTCAGCCTCTGAGGAGGCTTGAGGGTCAGGTATGAGAGGGAGGTTTATTTTTAATTTTTAAATTTTTTTGTATTTTTTATTTTACTTATTTAAAGATTTTATTTATTTATGTGAGAGAGCACGAGCAGGGGGTAGTGGGGAGGAAGTCAGAGGGGGAGGGACAGGCAGGACTCCCCACTGAGCAGGGAGTCCCACGTGGGGCTCTATCTCAGGACCCCCCCATCATGACCTGAGCTGAAGGCAGACACTTAACTGACTGACCACCCAGGCGCCCCTATTAGTATTTTTTACCCTTAAGAATGTACTATTTTTCAATTAAAACACTAACTTGAGGGGCACCTGGGTGGCTCAGTCGGTTAAGTGTCTGCCTTTGGCTCAGGTCATGATCTCAGGGTCCTGGGATCTAGCCCCGCCTTGGGCTCCCTGCTCAGTGGGGAGCCTGCTTCTCTCTCTGCCTGCCACTCCCCCTGCTTGTGCGTGAGCTCTTTCTCTCTCTATCAACTCTCTCTACCAACTAAATAAAACCTTAAAAAAAAAACTTACTTGAAAAGAGGGATCATGAACTTAAAGAGCTTATTATTGGCATATTGCCTAACAAACTGGTGCTCAACAAGTAAAAATTCCTTTGTTTTTTGTCTTCCACTCAAACATTTGCCATCCCTTTCCTTCCCTCCCTCCCCCACCCAACAGTATCTCCATTTGTGCATTTGATTAACAAATATTAATTTAATGTATATTGTATTCCAGGCACTGTTCTAACAGCATAGCTGCTCGCATAAAACAGACACAGGCCCTCCCATCCTGCACAAAGCTTAGTCCCCATCCTCACCTCTGGCAATTTTGACTTCTTAATTCTTGTCTCCCCAAGCTTACACAGGCCCTCCCCATACACAAACCGAAACTAGTGTTTCCACTCCCCTTCCTCAGAACCTGACCTAAATTCTCCTCTATGGAGCCTCCAGACCCCCAGTGATATTCTTAGCAGGGGGACTCCCAAGAGCCTTTGGGCCAGCTTCCTGCTGCCCGCTGCTGGGTCTCTTTAGGGCTCACGTCCTTCTTCAGGGCCTACCTCTTTGCACTTGGCATCTACTCCATCTTGGGTGGGTAGGCTTCAGGGAGGATATGTGCCCCCAAAATATACTGGCTTTTCCTGGCCCTGGTGGCTCCAAGCTGGGATCTGTGTGATCATAAGTCTGAGCCAGAATGTCCCTAAAGGGCTTAAAAGAGGCAATGCTGTATGGGTGGGCAGTAGAACTACTGTGTGTGTGTGTGTGTGTGTGTGTGTAGGAGTGGAGAGGGGTGTGGGTCCTTCAGGTGAAATGCCTTTAATAGGATTTTTTTATTATTTCTTTTACTCTGTTTTTTTTTTTAATCTTCTGCCAAAGGCAATTTATATTCCCTCAGAAACATCAGAAAACAGAGACATGAAAAAGATTTAATTTCACCTAGAGACCACTTCTGCTCATACCTGGAGCAGGAACAGAAGGGAAAGGGTACTAGGCCAGGAGCCAGGACACTGGGCTCTAGTCCTCACTGTCCTCTCACTGTGTGACCCTGAGCAAACCCCTGTTTTCTTGGAGCCTCAACTTATCATACACACACAAAAAATGAGCACCCCAATAAAGTGCCTGGCTTTCCTCCTCTGAGATTCTTTTTTTTAAGATTTTATCCATTTATTTGACAGAGAGAGATACAGTGAGAGAGGGAGGACAAGCAGGGGGAGTGGGAGAGGGAGAAGCAGGCTTCCCGCGGAGCAGGGAGCCCGATGCGGGGCTTGATCCCAGGACCCCGGGACCACGACCCGAGCTGAAGGCAGACGCCAACGACTGAGCCACCCAGGCGCCCCATCTCCTCTGAGATTCTAAGTCAGTGGCCCCAAGTAGTCCCCTCATCAGTTAGACCCTTAGGCTCTTCCAACTTTCAATCACTACAAATACTGAAAAGCAGTAAAAGTAGGCTAAAACAAATTACAAATACTTAGGGGGGAAAAACTCGGAAAAGTTCTGAAATGGACAAAAAAAAAACTCTTAGAGGGTTTGGAAATTGCCTTTTGGAGCATGAAAACAGCTGACACTATAGGAAAAAACAACCACCAGCAACTGGGGAATCTTTATTTTCAATCAAATCATTGTTTCAATCAAAATGCTGTATTCATGAGAATGCTTTCTGAAAAACTGCTTTCAGTCCCATCACGGATCTGTGTGAGGCAGCCGCAAGCCGGAGCTTCCGTCCGGCTCCCCCCGAACCTCGCGAGCAGTCTGAGATCCCCACTCTCGGGAGAAATAAACATCAGACCAACCGCAGGCTTGCGTGTAGCCGGCAAGCGTCTACCAACGCTCTCCTTGTCGGGCTCTGTGCCGGGCGCCTGGGATACGGGGCGACCAGGCCAGCGCTGCCGTCCTCCTCCCGCGGGGGCTCCCAGCCAGCCTGACAGGGCAGACAGACATGTCCCCGTGTCATTCCAATCAGGGTGAGACAGGCGAGAACTGGAAGTCACGGCAAACGGAGAGAGGCGGGGAGGCCACCGCCCTGTCCCTCCACTCAGCCCCCTCCCCCTCCTCAGTAAGGTGTTCTGGTTGTTTTTGCTGTGAAACACATTATCCCAATATTCAGTGTCTCAAACCAACCATCTTATTTTGCTCAGCATTCTGGAGGTCAAGAAATCAGAGGGGAGGCAGGAACGGCTTATCTCTGCTCTGAAACGTCTGGGGCCTCCGCTGGGAAGATCAGTGGCTGGGGGCGACTCCAGGCTGGGGGGCAGGAGTCTCGCGGAGGTATGTTCACCCGCGTGCCCCAAGGTTAGTACTGCCTGTTGCCCGGGCTGTAACTGTGGCGGTTTTCCAGAGCGCCTACGCATGGCCTGGGCTCACACAGCATGGAGGCATCAGGGTCCCAGCTGCCCTGCGTGGCGGCTGGGGACTCCACACAGGAGTGTCCCAGGCAACAAGGCCTCTCCTGCCCTCACTACAGAAGTCCTCAGGTGTCACTTCTCAGAATCCTACTGGTTACAAGCAAACCACAGGCCTGCCAGACTGATGAGGAGGATTAGACACCACATCTTGATTGGAGAAGAGTAAGGTTCCAAGAAGACAAGTGGGACAGGGGGTTTTGTTGTGGCCATCTTTGACACCATTTACCACACGCGGGGTGATCCAGGCACCCCATTTACTGCCCAGCATGGGAGGGCAGGCCAGAGTGGGGCCCTGCTGGGGGTGGGTGGAGGTAAGAGAGGAAGGAAGCTAGACGCCTCTCCAGGGGCAATTCCATTTGACCATGGCTTCAGTTTCTACTCCTCCCTGTGTGTTCTTGTGAACAATGCAAGCACCGATACTCTGCCTCAAGCCTAACACATGTAATGCCCAGCAAGTGGTAGTTACTATTTGGCATCTCTGTGTGGCGATCTTAAAGACAGTCCAAACCCAGTGTCTCCAACACTGAACTCATAATGTGCTGCCCATGCCTGCCCCTTCCTTGGTGTCCTCTACCTGCAGGAATGGACCACCGTCCCTCCTCTTGCCCGTGTCAGAGGCCTGGAGATCATCTCTCATACCTCATACTCTCTCTATCGCTCCCCACAGCCAACCTGACCCCAAGTCTTGACAAATTTACTTTCTAGATGTTTCTCTAATTTTTCCACTCTTCTCCATCTCTACCCTAACACTTAGTCCAAGTTTACAGTCATCTCTCCTTTGGACTCTGGCCTCCTTACTGGTCTTGCAAATTCACTAGGCCCTTCTATCCACCCACATCCATTCTTCACACAGCAAGTTGACAGAATATTTTCAAAATGTAAAGCTGATCATGTCACTTCCCCTGATTAATGCCCTCTATCCCTGTTGCTCTAAAGCAAAGGCAGATCATTTAAAAGGCCCACAAAGTCCTGCCTCAGTCCCTCCCTCCTGTCAGCCCCACTCTCCCTCCCCCACACTCACTGTGCTCCCTTCTGCCCCAAGGCCTTCATATCCCTCTGCCAGCAATGCCCACTCTGTTCCCCCTTCCTGCAGATTAACCGCTCAAGGGTCACCTCCTCAGAGAAGACTTCTCTGCCTACCTGGCGAGATTCACCCACCCAACGTTGGTAGGCTCTTGTAGCACCAGGCAAATCTCCTTTGTAGGACTTGTTACAGTTGGCATCAACATATGTATGGTGACTATTTGAATATCTTTCTCCAAAACCCTGCAGGCTCCATGAGGGTAGGGACGATGTCTGGTTTTGTTCACTCTTGTATCCTAAACCTTAAAACAGCACCTGACACATAGTTCAATAAATATTTGTTGATTGGATAGCTGGATGGATGGATGGATGGATGGATGAGAGAGGAGAGGAGAGGGGCCAGGGCCATTGGAAGCCTTTAGAGAACGTTGCTGAGTGAAGAAATGGGCAGGCTGGGCAGAGCCCAGATGACTCACAATACACCTGATTTTCCAACCTTTGGGCAGATGCGAGGCCAGAAGGGCATCTGTTAGGCTGGAGGAAAAAGTGATTCCGTTAGGACTGGAAACACTCATTCTCCCTGCCCCAGGGCCTGTCTTCTGGAGGTGTTGGAGACTTGAATAGTTTTACCTGCTTCCAGAACTTAGCATGCCTACCTGGTCCAACCTCCTTTTCCAGATAAGGATCAGCCCAGCAATGAGACTTGGTCACCACTGGGAGGCAGTGCAGGGATGGAGAAAACTGGGCTTAGGCCCTGACAGACCAGGGGCCATCCTGACTGTGCTAGTCAGAGACTCTCCAGCCCGGGCTCTTCCCCCTGGGGTAGTGGGACCTACGTCTCGCCACCTGAATGGCTAACTGACCACACTCCAAAGTCCCAGTTCAACTTCCTCAGTGACCTCCTGCGATGATCTCCGGATGCCTTCACGCACCCACCCATGATGACTATGGCTTCCCTTTCCAGCCCCCACCCATTCTTCACCGGGCTTTCAGAAGTCGGAGACCTGTCCTTCAACAGGGTTGAGAGTGTCATACTCCAGGCTGCTTTGAGAAAATAAGAAGAAATAAGCCCTCTGTTTCTAAAATCTAATGTCCAGTCTTTGTGGCCTCATATTGGTCATGTGACCTTGGGCCAGGGACTTTATATCCAGTTTACAGGAGGAAACGGAGGCAAAAAGAAGTTTAATAATTTGCAGCACAAGGTTGCTATAAAGCTGCAGTGAGATTATGGAGGCAAAAGGTTTTATAATCCAGAACTCCCTGATTCTGAGTTAGGAGTGGTTAGTGCTCAGGGATGATTTGCATCGATGATGACACTTTACTTAAGAGTAGGGCATTAACAATTTACAAAACCCACACCCTTTGAAATCTGTGAACTTGTTAATAAAGAACTGTACTAAAGTAGGCTCTCGAATAACGTGCCAGACCCTCTCGGAAATGTGTGTGCCTCTCTGGTGATGGGTTTCAGGCACTGCAACAAGTTAGCTGGAGAGATCTAGGGCAATGGGGAAGGTTCTGATGACCTTCAAAAACCTACCTAATCAGTCTTCCTTAGGAGACCAATCTTTGAGCCTAAAGCCATATTGGTGGAGTGTGAGGGCCAATGTGACGGCTCCTGGTGAGAGGATCCCAGATCAGTTGAGACTAAAAGAGGAAATGCCACCAGAGCAGGACCCGCAGGATGACACAAGACTGCCCCACACCTGCACTAGATGGTCTCTCTGTCCGAAGGCCCCCCTCTGCCCCCCGTAGGTAGGGCATACCAATCCCAGCACCATGGCATCCCCTTATGGGCACCACAAAGGCAATCCACGAGCCACAACCTCCAGCCTGTTGGTCAATGACTAAAGGAACACAGCCCCAAAGCAGCCTCTCCCCGTTCAGATTTCCCAGCTGGGCTCGCCCTCAGGCACACTGACGACCAGAACCAGAGAGGACAGTCCCTCGCAGAGATGGATAGCATGCTTTCTGTTTTTCCAAGTTCCTCCTCTTCTACCTCCTTCCCCCCTCACTGCGCTCCAGTGCAGTGGAGTTCCATGTGAGACCTAGTACACAAATGAGGGACTACTATCCAGCAGTAAAAACCCAAATCGTGCGTAGTGACCTTCCATCCCTGGACGAGTTCAAGCGGACTCTGAATAACCACCTGGGAAGAGCACTCCCAACCCAAACTCAAGCAGCTGCCGGGTCCTGTGGATTCTACTCCCACCTCCCACCTGCACCTGTCTCAGCAGGTCCGGTCTGTGCCCACCCAGGAGCCATTCCCCTGCCCTATCAGCCCTTACTAACAGCAAATAGCTCTTGGTCTCCTACAGAATAGTCTAGCAACTTGGTCTGGACCTGGGCCCTCTGGGAGTTGACGTAACTCCTTTTCCAGACTTTACTACTGAGTTCATCAAAGTAAAATACTTACTGGACCCTCACACTGCACACTCTCCACCCCCATCCTTTGCTCATGCAGTTCCCTCTGCTTAGGAGGCTCTTTGCCTGCAGTGCACCCACTCTCTCCTTGCCCATGTCCTTCCTGGCCCAGCTTAACTGCCATCTCCCCATCTCCTCTGTGAAGCCCTCCAAATTCTGTGATTTTTCCTTAACACTTATCTGCATCTCTCTTCTGAAGCTCATTTCTGTCTTGTGAGGTTTGCATACTTCACGGACAATGTGCCCCACCCCGTACTAGTCTGCAAGTCTCTTACAGCGCAGGACCAGGCATGGGTCATCTTATCAGCATCTGGTGCATTCAGTGTGCATTGTGAATGAATTAGCGACGAATCCAGACCCTAGCTAGACTGCTGTTCACTGCTGTATGGAAGAATATTTGTCCCAGAAGTGCTCAATAAGCATCTACTGAGTGAACAAACTGTTTTTAATAATTGTAGACCTCACAGAGACTTTTTATGTTGCACATACAAAAAGACAAAGAGACTATAACTAAAACCCCTTGTACCTAAACCTAGGTTAGAAAAGAAAGCATTACAGGGGCGCCTGGGTGGCTCAGGCGGCTAAGCATCTGCCTTCTGCTCAGGTCATGATCCTAGGATCCTGGGATGGAGCCCTGCATCGTTGGGGGGAGCCTGCTTCTCCCTCCCTCTGCCTGCCTCTCTCCCCGCTTGTGCTCTCTAATAAATAAAATCTAAAAAATAAAAATAAATTTAAAAAAATAAAAGCATTATGGACACAGGTGAACCTGTCTGCATGGCCCCGCCCACTCCCGCTCAGCTCCTCCCTACTAGAGAGGCACCACTCTCCTGATGTGAGGCTATCATTCCCAAGCTACCACTACATATGTCACTGTATTTGGAGCTACAGCAACACGCAGCAGTATGAGTGCAGGTGAGGTTGGGATGCTTGGCAACACGCTCGCTTGGAGCAGAAAGGCAACTCTTATCCTGAGCTTGGGAGAATGTGAATTTTTACTTATAGGTAACAAAATTAGAGAGAAACAATATAAAAGAAAGCAGCGCCTAAATTCACTTAGACATCTGGAGATTTTAAAAGTTGATTTCTCGGACAGCTGGGTGGCTCAGTCGGTTAAACATCTGACTCTTGATTTCAGCACAGGTCTTGATCTCAGGGTTGTGAGTTCAAGCCTGGCACTGGGATCCACACTAGGTGTGGAGCCTACAGAGAAAAATAAAATAAATTTGATTTCTCTAGTGGATATATTTCCATACATTAGGAATTAGCTAAAATGTTACTACTAATAATTTTTAAGTTGATTTGTCTGCAAGAACATGGATCGTTTTTTTTTTAAAGATTTATTTATTTATTTTGAGAGAGTGAGAATGAGAGAGAGAGAGTACATGAGAGGGGGGAGAGAGGGAGAAGCAGGCTCCTCGCTGAGCAGGGAGCCCGATGCGGGACTCGATCCTGGGACTCCAGGATCATGACCTGAGCCGAAGGCAGTCGCCCAACCAACTGAGCCACCCAGGCGCCCCTGGATCGTTTTTTTTTAAACCTTTGTATGTATGTGTTTATTATTTTAACTAATCTCTATGTGCAACATGGGGCTTGAACTCAGGACCCCTATATCATGAGTTGCATGCTCTACAGACTGAGCCAGCCAGGTGCCCTGAACATGGGTCTTTATTATTTGCACTCCTCATAAAAACAAACAAAAACAAAACAAAACAAAAACACTTGAAAAAAGGATTGCAAGAGGCATCGAGATATAGTGATAGGAACACTAGACCTCCTAATGGTCTTGGTTTGAGTTACCTTTTTTGAACCTCAATTTCCCCATCTTTTTTTTTTTTAAGTAGGCTCCACACCCAGTGCAGAGCCCACTGTGGGGTGTGAACTCAAAACCCTGAGATCAAGACCTGAGCTGAGATCAAGAGTCAGATTCCCAACAGACTGCGCCACCTAGGTGCCCCTCCCTACCTTTAAAATGGAATATATGTATTTTTGAATCTATGCCAAGCCTCCTTCCAAGAATATCTGGAGTTAACTTTTGGGAAGTTGTGAAGATCAAAGAAATAATAAATGTGAAAGCACATTTAAATTATACGAAGTTGCAGGTTATAGGGTAAGTGTTAGCACCAGCAACAACACAATATGTGCCACCTGGTGGCAAAAAAGAGTAACTCATCAGGGTACAATTCAAACACTATACACTATAGGCATCACAGTTCAATTTCTTGCAAGGACAACTGGATATTTGAGGAAACTCTCTAACATAAATGACAAACAAGCAAAAAAGGAGCTCAGCAAAACCTAACAATGTAGAGGCAGAAAGAGTTGAGAATAAGAAATATCTATGAAACAACAGGTTTCTATTAAAAAAAATTAGGGGTGCCTGGGTGATTCAGGTCATGATCCTGGGGTCCTGGGACAGAGTCAAGCTCCCTGCTCAGCGAGGAACCTGCTTCTCCCTTTCCTTCTGCCTGCCTCTCTGCCTGCTTGTGCGCTCTCTCTCAAAATAGTTTTTAAATGTGCAACTATAAGCACTTTATTTTATTTATTTATTTTTAAGATTTTATTTATTTATTTATTTGAGAGAGAGAATGAGAGATAGAAAGCACGAGAGGGAAGAGGGTCAGAGGGAGAAGCAGACTCCCTGCTGAGCAGGGAGCCCGATGTGGGACTCGATCCTGGGACTCCAGGATCATGACCTGAGCCGAAGGCAGTCGCTTAACCAACTGAGCCACCCAGGCGCCCTAAGCA